>NW_027094038.1:0-185787 GCF_019434415.1 Metarhizium acridum | reverse complement strand
TTCTTTATTTAAAAAAGAATAAAATTTAATAATTTAATTTTAAGTATTTATTATAATTTACAATACTTATTTTAAGTTATTTTATATAATTAAAGCTAATTATAAAATAGAAATTATTAAAAAAGTTAAAAGAATAGCTATTCTTATTAAAAATAATTAATAACTTTATTTATAATAGTTAAAAGCTTTAAAAGAAGCTAAAGATAAAGAATTTATTACTAGAAATAATAATCTTATAAAATACTATTAAATAAGTTATTAATTCTATATTATAAATATTATTTAAAGCTTTAATAGCTTATAAATATTATTATTAATATTAATAAGTTATAATAAGTATTAATAATTAACTTTACTTATATTAATAAACGTAATAAAATAAAATTTAACTTATAAAATACTTTATATAGCTATTTTATTAATAAAATCTATTAAAATATTATAAAAAAAATGAATTTAATAGCTTTTAAAGATACTAGCTTAATTATATAAGAATAAGCTAATTTAAATACTTTAATAAGTATTTTAAAGATTTTTAATTAACTTATAATATAATTATAAAGTTAATTTTATAATACTATAAGTTTAATATATTTTTTCTTAATAAGAATTTAAACTTTACTTTAAAATATATTAAAAGATTAAAAAAGTTAACTTATAAATATAAGTTTTATAATTTTATAATTTTATTTTAAATTATTAATTATTTTATAATTAAATACTTATAATTTATTAGCTAAGGTCTTTTTTTTAGCTTTAAAAAAAAGCTTTTATAAATTAAATTATTATTTTTCTAAGAATATTAATAGTAATTATAATTTTTAAAAGCCTTATTTATTTATTATTATATTAAATTTTAAGCTTAATTTATAATTAATTAAAAATTAATTAAGTATTAATTCTAATATTATTAATTAACTATTAAAAGACTTAAAAGCTAAATATAAAAGAGTAAGTTATAATTTATTATATTAATATATAATATATATTTTAAATTTCTTAATAATTAATTATATAATAGAACCTATTATAAATATATAAAAGACCTTAAAAATAAAGTAATTTCTTATATAAAATTAAAAGAAATTTCTTTTAATTTTAAAAAATTAATTAAAAATATAAATAATACTTAAATTAAAGTTAATTTATAATAATTAATTAATTTAACTTCTTATAATAATATTAGGCTTTAAAAAAAGCCTAGCTTATTTAATAACTTATTTTTAAAGTAAAAAACTAAAGCTATTAAAAAAACTTAAAAAAAATAAGATTTTTAATTATTTAAAGCTTAATTTTAAAAAAAATATAGTATTTTTTATCTTTATAATATTATTTATATATTTATATTTATAAGCTAACTTTTAATAGTAAAATATATTTATTTAATAGGCTAATTCTATTAAATCTTTTTTAATTTTTTCTATAATAACTTAAAAATATTTAATTATTTTAGCTACTTTAAGAGTTATAAAAGAGAATTTTAACTAAAAAACTAATATTATTATTAAGTAAAGAACTACTTTATTACATAAAAATATTTAAATTATTTTATTATTAAAAAACTAGATTAAAAATAAGAATATTTTTAAGTTTAATTATATAAATATTAATAAGAATATAAAAGAAAAAGAAAAGAAGAAAAATATTTATAATTTTAATACTTAATTTAATATTAAAAGGGTTTTTTTATTATTATTTTTAATTTTATATAAAAAAGTGAAATTTTAGCTTTATAAAAGTTTAAAAAGTAATATTTAAAGTTAATTATATAAAGAGTTATTTAAATTTATATTTTATATAAATTTATATAAATAATATAATTAAAAGAATATAATCTCTTATATTTATAATAATAATTATATTACTTATAAGGTTAAAGCTAATATATTTAATTAAGAATATTATTTATTATCTTAATATATTTCTTATAAGCTTTATATTTAATATTTTTATATTTAAGTTATAAGGTAATAAGTTAAATCTCTTTTTTTCTAAAATATTTATATATAAATAATAGGATTGTTTTTCTTTATTAAATTAAGTTAATTTAAATTATAATTATAATATAAAATAATACTTACTTACTTAATATAAATCCCTTAAATTTCTCTTATACTTTCTTTTATTTTTATATTTTTATTATATTTTTAATCCCTATTTTTAGCTTATTTAAGCTAATTAATCTTTACTTATTAATACTAATATTAATAAGTAAATTTAACTTTATTTTAGCTTATTAATTATATTAGTTAATAATAGCTTATAAATTTATTAATATTATATATTACATTTTTTTTTCAAATATAATATAATATAATAAAATTATATTATATTATATTACATTAAATTTTATTAAAAACTATAAAATTATACTACTTTTAATACTCTATTTATAATTTTATTTAAGTAATTTAATTAAATAAAATATCTTATAACTTATTAATTAACCTTAAATAATTAAAACTTAATTATAATTAAAATAAGCTTAAATAAAGCTTTATATAAATCTAATATAATTATAATTTAAAAGTTATTTTATATATAAAAATTAAAAATCTTAATAAAAAGAAAAGTATTAATATTGATTAATTACTTATAAAAAGAAATAAACTTAACTTAAGTTATAATTATATTTACTTAATAATAAGCTTAAAATTTAGTAAGTAAATAATAATATTTAATAAAAAAGTTTAAGATTAAAGATAATTTTTAATTAAATTTATAAAATATTAAAATAAATTAATTAAGTAAAAAGTTAAATTAAATTATAATAAAATATAAGATTATAAATATATTAATATTACTTATAATAAAGCTAAACGTTTTAAGTAATATTTACTTAATATTTTACGTTAATCTCTTTAAAGCATTAAAAGTAGTATAGTTTTATAGTTTTTCGTAAATTTTAATATAATATAATATAATATAGTTTTATTATATTATATTATATTTTAAAAATTAATGTAATATATAATATTAATTAATTTATAAGCTATTATTAGCTAATATAATTAATAAGCTAAAATAAAGTTAAATTTACTTATTAATATTAGTATTAATAAGTAAAGATTAATTAGCTTATATAAGCTAAAAATAAAGATTAAAAAACTAATAAAAATATAAAAATAAGAGAAAATATAAGAGAAATTTAAGGGATTTTTATTAAATAAGTAAGTATTATTTTATATTATAATTATAATTAAAATTTACGTAATATAAGAAAGAAAAAAAATTCTATTATTTATATATAAATATTTTATAAAAAAAGAGATTTAACTTATTATCTTATAACTTAAATATAAAAAAATTAAATATAAAGCTTATAAGAAATATATTAAGGTAATAAATAATATTTTAAATTATATATTTTAGCTTTAATCTTATAAGTAATATAATTATTATTATAAATATAAGAGATTATATTCTTTTAATTATATTATATATATAAATTTATATAAAATATAAATTTAAATAACTCTTTATATAATTAACTTTAAATATTACTTTTTAAACTTTTATAAAGCTAAAATTTTACTCTTTTATATAAAATAAAAAATAATAATGAAAAACCCTTTTAATATTAAATTAAGTATTAAAATTATAAATATTTTTCTTCTCTTCTTCTTCTTTTATATTCTTATTAATATTTATATAATTAAACTTAAAAATATTCTTATTTTTATTAGAATTAATTAAAACTTTATTCTAATCTTCTTCTTTCTCTTCTTCTTCTTTTTCTTTTAAATTTCTACTAGAATATAAAAATAAATTATAATATCTCTTATTTTCCACTCTTTTATTCTTATTTTTAACCTAGTTTTTAATAATAAAATAATTTAAATATTTTTATATAATAAAGTAGTTCTTTACTTAATAATAATATTAATTTCTTAATTAAAATTCCCTTTTATAGCTTTTAAAGTAGCTAAAATAATTAAATATTTTTAAGCTATTATAGAAAGAATTAGAAAAGATTTAGTGGAATTAACCTACTAAATAAATATATCTTATTATTAAAAGTTAGCTTATAATTATAAATATATAAATAATATTATAAAAGATTATAAAAGATTAAAAATACTATATCTTCTTTAAAATTAAGCTTTAAATAACTAGAAATCTTATTTTTTTTAGTTTTTTTAATAGCTTTAGTTTTTTACTTTAAAAATAAGTTATTAAATAAGTTAGGTTAAAGCTTAGTATTATTATAAGAAGCTAAATTAGCTAGTTATTAGAAATTAACTTTAATTTAAGTATTATTTATATTTTTAGTTAATTTTTTAGAATTAAAAGAAATTTCTTTTAATTTTATATAAGAAATTACTTTATTTTTAAAGTCTTTTATATATTCTTAATAAGTTCTATTATATAATTAATTAATAGTTATTAAGGGATTTAAAATATATATATATAATAAATTATAACTTACTCTTTATATTTAGCTTTTAAGTCTTTTAATAGTTAATTAATAGTATTAGAATTAATACTTAATTAATTTTTAATTAATTATAAATTAAGCTTAAGATTTAATATAATAGTAAATAAATAAGGCTTTTAAAAATTATAATTACTATTAATATTCTTAGGAAAATAATAATTTAATTTATATAAGCCTTTTTTTAAAGCTAAAATAAAGACCTTAACTAATAGATTATAAGTATTTAATTATAAAATAGTTAGTAATTTAAAATAAAATTATAAATATTATAAATATTATAAAACTTATATTTTTAGGCTAACTTTTTGAATCTTTTAATATATTTTAAAGTAAAGTATAAATTCTTATTAGAAAAAAATATACTAAACTTATAATATTATAAGATTAGCTTTATAATTATATTATAAGCTAATTAAAAATCTTTAAAATACTTATTAAAGTATTTAAATTAGCCTATTCTTACGTAGTTAAGCTAATATCTTTAAAAGCTATTAAATTCGTTTTTTTTTTATAATATTTTAATAGGTTCTACTAATAAAATAGCTATATAAAGCATTTTATAGGTTAAATTCTATCTTATTACGTTTATTAATATAAGTAAAGTTAGTTATTATAACTTATTAATATTTATAATAATATTTATAAGCTTTTAAAGCTTTAAATAATATTTATAATATAAAATTAATAACTTACCTAATAGTATTTTTATAAGATTACTATTTTTAATAATAAATCCTTTATCTTTAGCTTCTTTTAAAGCTTTTAACTATTATAAATAAAGTTATTAGTTATTTTTAATAAGAATAGCTATTCTTTTAACTTTTTTAATAATTTTTATTTTATAATTAGCTTAAATTATATAAAATAAGTAATATAATAAATACCTAGAATTAAATTATTAAGTTTTATTCTTTTTTTAACAGATAAATCGTTAAATTCTTTAATAGAATAATGTAAAAATTTATTATTTATATAATCTTTAATATTTTTAGTATTTATTATTTTATTAATAAATATAAATATTATATCTTTAGCTATTATATTTAAAATATAAGCTATATATTAAATATTTAAAGGCTTTTTATACCTTTTAAAATATAAGTTTAAAAAAGAAAATAAAAAGGTATTATTATTAAAACTATTATCTTTAATAAAGCTATAATTAAAAAGTTAATAAATTAATATTATTTTATATATAATTATTAATTATAAACTATTAACCTTATAGTTTTTTTAGGGTTTATATTATATTTAGTTAATAATTCATTAAAAATTAAATTAATTAAATAGCTAATATAACTAATAGGTAAATATTTAAATCCTAAATATATAATTAGCTTTTAAATTATAATAATAATAATAATAATAATAATAATAATAATAATAATAATAATAATAATAATAATAATAATAATAATAATAATAATAATAATAATAATAATATTCTAAGTTAAATTTAGGGTTTAATTAATTAGCTATAACCCTTAAATATAATTTAAAATTAATAGAAGTTTAAATATTAAGTTAAATAAATATAAAACCTATTTTATTAACTTAATTTTAAATTGTATTTATTATATTCTTTTTTATATTTAAATATAGTATTTTTATATAAGATATAAGGCCTTTATAATGAAAAAAGCTAATATTATAACTAAAATAACTTAATATTAGTATAATATATAAGTTATATATTTATATAATAATATAAACTTACTTATAATAATAACTTAAAAGCTTTTTAAAGCTTTTACTAGTTATAATAGTAAAAGATAGGTTATTTTAAAGCATAAATTTAAGAGCTAATATAAGAGTAATATCCTTAGAAAATCTATTACTACTACTAGTAATAGTATTATTTCTAGGTCTTTTATTACTTCTTAAAAAGCTAAAAAAGCTAGATTTAATTAAAAAGTTAAAAATTAAAGGTAATTCTATAATAATAGGGACTATTTATAAGTATATTAGTAAATTATAAATTTATAATATTATAAATATATAAATTAATAATATAATAAGATATAAAATAATAAAAGAAGTAACTTACTAGTTATTTTCTTATTTTCTTTAACTTTTAATACTATAATAATAGAATGTTTTTTCCTATAATATACTAAACTATTAAAGGACTAAAAATAGCTAGCTAAGTAAGTAAAAGTAAAGTTATAGCTTAGCTAGCTATAAAAAAAGGTGATTTCTCGTAGTTTTTTTAAATTAACTATTAAAACCTTATAAGAAAAAAGGTTATATTAAATAATATATAATCTTTTACGAAATTAATAGCTCTTACTATTTATATAGTCTTTTTTAATTAAAGTTTACTAAGAAAAGCTTAAATTATTTATAATAATAAGAGGTATAATTCTAAGAGAATTTTAGTCTATTATAAAGGTAAGTTTTAAAGAATAAAAAGTTTTTATAAGATAGCTTAAATTTAAGGCTATTTAATAATAAAAAAATTTTAAATAAAAGTTAAGTATTTATAAAGTTATAAGGGTAAGAAGATTAATATAAAAAAGAAAGGTTTTAAACTTTAAAGTAAGAGAATATAGTTAATATATAAAATAAATCTATAATATAAATAATTTTAAACACCTTAGAATTTAGGCATTTTTTTAATACCTAACTTACCTCTTAAATATATATATTCGTGTGAAAAATAATAGAATAGTTTTATAAGAAAATGTAACTATAATAAAATAGTTAAAAAAGCTAGTATACTTATAATATATTAAAGGCGTTATATTATATAATAATATACTGTTTTATCACTTGAAATATATATATATAGCTTATAGGAAATCTTTATATCTTAAAACTTTAACTAAATATAACTCCTAGAATATTAAACTTATAATTGTATAATTAATATTAAATTAAAGGACTTTTTAAGGGCTACTAATTAGTTATAAGCTTATAAATTTTAGTTAAGTATTCGTAGAGATATTAGAAAATAGAAATTATAGCGTTTTTTATTAAAGTAAGGTAAAACGTTATAGCGTTTTACCTTAATTAACTTACCCTACTAAATACCACGGCTATTATCTTTATAATTAATAGATGAAATTAAGTGGGGTTAATATTTTTAAATAGCTAAGATTATAAGCTTTAAAATAATATTACTCTTATTCTTAAACTCCTTTTTTTTATAAAGTTATAATAGTTTTAATATATAAAATAAAAAAAACTTAAGAATAAAGTTTTTAATATTTATATTAATCTTTATATATATAAAATTAATTATATTAAATATATATTTAAGCTTATAAAATACTTTATAATATATAAATTAATAATATATATAATTTTACTTTAATATAAATAATATATATTAATTAAATTAAAAAACATATATAATTATATATAAAATAATTTATATAAATTTCATTAAATATATATTAAATAAAGTTATACGCTTTATATTAATAAACTATTAAAATAACTTATATAAAATATAAAAATACTTATTACTTATTTTTATAGACTTATTTTAATTAAATAAAGTATAAATAAAAACTAAGAAGATTTTAAAATATTATTTACATATAATTAAGGTAAAAAAAAATATATTTTAAATTTTTATATTAATTACATATATTATATATATATCAATAACATTTAAAAAGCATTTATTTCTTATTAAATACTTAAAATAAATTAAGTTAATGTCTTTATTTTTAAAATTCTTTAAACTTTAATATTTACTTATTAATTAACTTATAAAGGATATTTTTATAGCATTATAATAAGCTAAAATTATAGTATTTTTTAGTTATTTCTTTAAGCTTATAAGTCTACTTTTAAAGCCCTTATAATTATATATTACATTATAAATATAGTTATAGTATAGTTGAATTATACTAAAACTATAAAAACTATACTACACTAAAAACTACACTAAAAAACTACATGTAGTGTAGTTTTTTTATTAATGCTCTAAATCTCTTAAAATATATAACTTATAACTTACTTTTATTTTAAGAGTTATAAAACTTTAAATTAAAACTTAAGTTAATATAAATAAATAATAAGATAAGTAATTGATTAATAAAGAAATTTAAGGTAAAGAAAATTCTTATAATAATAAACGTATTAAAAAATAAGAAATAAAAAGCTTATATAAAATAAGTAAATTATATTTAATTAATTTAAAAATAATGAAAAAAATATATAAGAGATAATAATATTAAAGTATTTTAAAAACTAATAAAAAAAATATAAGGTAAAATAATAATCTTATATTACCTTTATATTACACTTAAATTATTATAATTATAATAATACTTATATAAAAAAAAAGTAATATAAGCTTATAATAAATTAAAATAAAAGTAATAAAAATAATAATATAATTTATAAGCCTTAAATTATATAAGTAAAGAGACTATAAAAGGCTAATAAACTTTTTTAAATTAATTAATTATAAATATTTAAATTAAAGGGAATAAAAAAAAATAAAAAAATAAAAAGAATATCTTATTTAATAGGTAATTAATATAATTAAAAGAAAAGATAACATATAATTAACTTAGATATAAGATAATTATATATTTATTTATTTAAGTATACTAGAGCTTTAAAGCTATTCTAGTATATTAACCTATATTTTAAGTAGAAAAACCCTAAGAGAAAGAAAAACCTACTTGCATTTATAAAGCCTTTCCCGCCTTATACCACGTTATAATATAAGGCGTATTTCTTCTCGTGTAAGTTATAGGCAGAGTATTAACTGTAGTGTAGTTTTATAGTTTTATAGTTTTTATAGTTTTAAATATAAAAGATTATATTAAATCTAATAAAATACTTATAAAATTATAAGTTTTACGAATAAATAGTATTAATTCTATACTATTAGCTAATATAAAAAGGTAGGTTCTAATATGCTCTTATAAGCTTAAAACTTAAGAAATTATATTTTATAGTTTTTATAGTATAGTATAGTATAGTATATTTTTAGAAAATTATATAATCTAGTTTTTAAGCTTATAATAAGCTAATAGAACCCACTTTTTTATATAAGCTAATTAGTTATAATATTAGCTAATTTATGTATTTATTATTATAATTTAAGTACTTTATTAGATTTATTATTAATTATTTAAGCTTTTTTAAAAATTAAAAATATAGTTTTCTTATTAATGCTCTAGTTACAAGTATTAATTATTCGCTTTCACCTATTCTTAACCTATTATCTTAATTTTTCTGCGGTGTATTATATTTAGAGCATTAACTATAGTATAGTTTTATAGTTTTATAGTTTTTATAGTTTTAAATATAAAAAACTATATTAAATCTAATAAAATACTTGTATAATTATAGGTTTTACGGATAACTAGTATAAATTCTATATTATAAGCTAATGTTAAAAAAAGTGGGTCTTATATACTATTATAAGCTTAAAACTTTAAAAACTACATTTTATAGTTTTTATAGTATAGTATAGTATAGTATATTTTAAAAAAAATTATATAATCTAGTTTTTAAGATTATAACAGCTAAAAGAACCCACTTTTTTAAATAAGCTAATTGGTTATAATATTAGTTATTTTATGTATTTATTATTATAATTCAAGTATTTTATTAGATTTATTATTAATTATTTAAGCTTTTTTAAAAATTAAAAATGTAGTTTTCTGGTTAATACTCTAATTATATTATAGCTATAATATATACTAGCTTAATTTTTCCTTTACCTTAAAGCTTTAAGCCTATTAGTTAATTTTTAAGGTAAGCTTAGCTTAATTTTACTCTTAAAACTCACGTGCTTAGATACGAGTTAACCCTTTTTTTAGGTATAGTAGGTAGATAAAAGTCACGATAATTAGCGATTTTACACTTAAACTTACTACTTTTATTAATAAATTATTACTTAAACTTTTAATAAAAATTTATAAAAATTAAAATTATATTAAATTCTTATAATAATTATAATAATATATAATTTTTATAATTATAAATAAAGTACTTCTCTTATAATTAAAGGTTAAATATATAGTAGATTTTTTAGTCTCTTAATCCCCTATAGTATTTACTATAACCTACTATAATTAAAATCTTTAATTTTTCCGTTTTTTAAGCTTAAAAATCTATGTTTAAAAAAATAAGAAAATTAATTATAAAATAATAATAGTAAATTTAAATTAATTATTTATTAAGTTTAGATTTTTATTAATTTACTTAAATATAAAATCTTAATTTATTAATACTTAAAAAGTATAAGTTTTATTATAAAAATAGGTTATTATTAAGACTTTTATCTAGTAACTATAATTAAGCCGAAAAATTAGAGGTACCTTTAGCTAAGTTTAAACTAGCTCCCTACTAGTAGAGTATTAGAAGTAGTGTAGTTTTATAGTTTTTAATAAAGTTTAATATAATATAATATAATATAATTTTATTATATTATATTATATTTTAAAAATTAATATAATATATAATATTAATTAATTTATAAGCTATTATTAGCTAATATAATTAATAAGCTAAAATAAAGCTAAATTTACTTACTAATATTAGTATTAATAAGTAAAGATTAATTAGCTTAAATAAGCTAAAAATAGAGATTAAAAAACTAATAAAAATAAAATAAAAAGGAAATTATAAGAGAATTATATTAAGTAAGTAAGTATTATTTTATATTATTATTATAAGTAAAATATACTAAATATAATAAATTTAAAAAATTTTATTATTTGTATATAAATATCTTATAAAATAATAATATTTATAGTATTACCCTATAACTTAAATATAAAATATTAAATATTAAAGTTATAAGAAATATATTAAAGTTTTAAATAATATATTAAAATACCTTAAATTTTCTTATATAAAATAATATTTTATACTTTCTTTTTATATATATTATTTCTTATATTATTATAGATTTTATATTTCTTACTTAACTTTCTTATTTTTAAATTTTATTATAAAAAATAGTTTTATTAAAAAAAAGCTTATATAAGTATATTATATATTAAAATAAAGCTAAAAATCACGTGATTTTAAATCTTATAAAATTAGCTTTATAACGTTATTAATAAGTAAGTTATTAAGCTTTAAACTCTTATTTTAAAAAAGTAAATCTTAATTTTTTAGCTAAGGTTTAACCTATTATAACTCGTTTAATTTATAAGTTATATATATAAAAACTAGTGTATTATAAAGAGTTAAATTAGCTTTATTTAAGAATATTAATTTTAACCTTATAAGTCTTATAATTAACGTTATATTTATAATTAAAAATTTTCTTTATAATTATATATTATACTATAAATGTAATTATAATATAATTAAACTATATTAAAACTATAAAAACTATACTATACTATAAACTATACTAAAAAACTACATGTAGTATAGTTTTTTTATTAATGCTTTACCTACTAGGCTAAGGTAGGGCTTTATAGCGTTTAACTACTACGTTATAAAGGTAAGATAATTATATAAAGTAATATTTAAACTATTAAAAGATAATAAAGTTAAAGGGAAATAATTTATATTAACTTAAAAATAAAATAAAAATAAATTATTAATAAAAAGTAATAATAACTTTTATTAAAGTAAAAAAGAGTAATATTAAAGGGAAACTATTAAAGTTTTTAGCTATAAGTTAAGTAAATAAGAAAAAGCTTAAATTTAATAAATTAATAGAATTAATATATTTAATAAATAAGTGAACCTTTAATGAAAGACGTGTAAATTAAAATTAAATTAAAAGCTTAAAGTAATATTAATAAAAGTAAAACTATTAATATTAATAATATTAATATATAATAAGAAATCTTAATGAAATAATATATTATAAGTATAAAAGCTAATTTTATAAGAGAAAAAGCTATAAGATAAAGCCTTTAAATTAAAGGTATTTTAAAAATAATTAAAGGCCTTTCTCTTATACTTACTTTTACCTTTATTTATTAATAAGAAATTATTAAGATATTAATTTTAATTAATATTAAACTCTTTTCTCTTAAAGAAATATTATAGCTTTAAGATAAGTATAATTAATTATTTAATTATAAAAGGTAAAAGTATAATTAAGCGAGAAGTAAAAGTAATTAATTACTTAATTATAAAAGGTAAAAGTATAATTAAATAAGAAGTAAAGATAATTAATAATATAATTAAATTAATAAAATAAAGGTTTTTAATTAAAATAAACGCGTTAAAATAATTGAAAGATTATTTAAAGTATTAATAAAAGATAATAAAAGCTAAAATAATAAAAGAAAATTCTAATAAAAAAGTATTATAAGCGTAAATAAAACGTTAAGTATAAATAATAAAAGATAAGTTAATAAATTTAATTACTCTTTTAAAATAAGTTATTTATATAATATATTCTTTTTAATTAAAATATTAAGTATTAATAAGTTAATTAAAGGCTTAAGTAATACTAGCTTAATTATAATAAAATTTTATAATTATTACTAAATAACTTAAATTCTAGTAAATAATAATACTTTTATAATAAATAATAAGTGTAAAAGATATATTAAAACTAATAGTTTATTAAATTATAAATAAAATATTTTATTTAAACTTAATAAAGAACTTAATTATTTAAATTAAATTAAAATTAATATAAGTATAAGTAAGTATAAATTAAAACTTTTTTATTATAAAGAAGAACTTATACGTAAATTTAACTTAAAAGGCCTTAATATTAATACTCTTTTTAATAACTTTAATAATAATATAATTATTATAAGTAATAATACGTTTAATCTTCTTTTATTAATAATAAAACTTAAGGTTTATAATATAAATATATAACTTTTAATTATATTATCTTTAAGTATTATAATAAAGTTAATAAATTATATTAAAATTAAAGGTATATTTATAATAGTTAATATTTAAGAGTTAATTATAATATTATATATAAGAATTAATAAGCTTTTTATTATTAAAAAACTTATTCTTATTAAAGTTATCTTTTATAATAAAACTACTTAAGTAATACTTAAAATATAAGGTAAAAGAGAGTAAAAGAGTATTAATAATATTAATTATATTATTTTTTTCTTCTTTTAAATTAATATAAGAATAAAGAGATTAATTTAAAAGCTTAATAAATAAATTTTATAAAGAAATATATATAATAAAATTTAAAATTATTTTGAGAAAAAAGTAAGAATAAGAATTATAAAAAGTAAAAAAAAGATAATATAAGAGAATTATTTTATACTTCACTTATATTATTTTTAAAAAGTAATAAAAATAAGTAAATATAAAGATTAAAAAGAGAGTATAATATATCTTATATAATTATTAATTAAATACTATAAGAGTTTAAGTAAGTAAAAGAGTATATTATAAGCTTAAATTAATAACTTAAGCTTAAGTTAAACTTAATATAAAGATAACTTAAACTTAACTTAAATAATTTATAAGTTAAATAAAAATATAAAGAGAGGTAAAAAGAGAGAAACCTTTCTTTTTCTTTCTTTTTCTTTTTAAGTTTATTTATACTTTTTAAGAACGTATACTTATAGTAGTATAGTATAGCTAGTTTATAATAGTATAGTTTTTTTATTAATACTCTAAAAGTTTTACACTTAGATTTTTATTAATAAATTAAAGAGCCTTAATAACGCGTAATTTAACTTCGCTTTTTAGCTTTTAAACGCTAATTACAGCTATTTTCGCGGGTTAACGCGTTAATATTAAAAAATTAGCCCGCCTTAGTAGGTAGCCCGCCTTACTAGTTATCTAGTACCACCTTTGGGTGGTAAGTAAAACGAGCCGCCTAAATATATAGGGCGGGCACGAGTAGTGGTAAGAGCTCCGATTAAACAACCAAATTATCCCCTAGACTGCGATAAGGCTCCAACGAAGTTACGGGACCCACAACAGCTAGGTGACTTTGGGTGACTTTGGTAGTAGCCTGTTAATCGCGTTGGGGCTATGATGTGTGTAATGTAGCTCTTTGTAACATAAAGGCTTATTAGGACTTTTATTATAGTATAATTTAAGTGTGAAATAAAGTACCTTTCATTTTCTAGTTTTTAATTGGCTTAAAATCCCTGCAAATACATGGCTAGAGCCTTATCGCAGTCTAGGGGATAGGGCGGGCACGATTCGTGCTCACGTGAATCTACGGTCGCTAAAGGAGCGACTTCTACTGGCCGAGCTACAACGCGTTAAACAGGCAACGCGACCTGTTATGATAATAAATGTTACCCCTCATACCACTATGTAACGTAACCGAGTCCACTTTTCCTCCCAACAGACGCTACTAACACCATTAAGTATTCCTTTGCCCCTTGACTCTTGATGTTAAGCCTGTATTGATACTGAACTAACTTTCCTTCTCTAGGGCCGACCTAGTATTAGATTTTTGCCCTCTCAGCCGATACCATGAGTGCTCTAACGGACGCGGAAAAGTATCAGCAGCGTCTACTAGAGGCAGAGGAGAGAGTTGCACGAGCGGAGGAGCGAGCTAATCGAGCAGAAACCGAAAGGGATCGAGCAGAAACCGAAAGGGATCGAGCAGAAACCGAAAGGGATCGAGCAGAAACCGAAAGGGATCAGGAAAGGGAAAAGACCCGACCGACAACGCTAGATGAGTATCTTGAGGCCTGCCACAATCTTGTTTACGCCCGCCTTTCGGTCGAAACCGATCCGTCCAAGACCACCACTGGCAGCATCCGTGCCGACCATAAGCTTGTTCCAGAGCATCTCAAGCAATGGACTAGCTTCTTTGATGAGCAGAGCGAGATGCTGAGTATCATTTACTCCTTCTTCCCGGTAGAGGAACTACTTTTTGATAATCGAGCCTACCTGACGACCCTTGGCAATAAAGTGTCGGCAGCTCCTATCGCAGACGAGAAAATGCTTGAGAATTTTCTGCATAATTGTGTAGAGGAGCAGGTTAGGTGTATCATACATGAGCTCAGTGTATCTGAGGACTTTCAACGGCAGTTGAATATTGGATCTGGCATCAAGTTTGAGAACCACCTCAAGGCGATCAGTGATACGGCCTTCGAAGTCGTTGAACGAGAACGCCAGCAACCCCTCCCGCCGCTGCATCAGGAGCCAGAGGAGCCAGGGCCAGAGCCTCAGCGCCCCAAGACACCAGATCTCATCCAGGACCCTGCGAAGCTGAATGCCGACCAAATCTGCATCTATCGCTACGAGAAGGCTGGCCTGGCAATACGCACTATCATTGCAATCGCTGAGTACAAGCCACCCCACAAGCTCACGCTTCCACAGCTCCGCGTGGGCTTACACGACATGAACATTTTCCAAGACGTTGTCTGCAAGAACAAGATCCCAACAGAGGCAGAAGCTAAGTTTCAACACTACGCAGAGGAGCTAACTGCCGCCGCCATCACGCAAACCTACCACTACATGATCAAGAGTGGTCTAGCTTATAGCCTCTTGACGACTGGTGAGGCCATTGTTTTTCTCAAGATCGACTGGAGAGCTCCCGAGGTTCTCTACTACCATCTGGCGGAGCCTGGCCCAGAGGTGCAAGCCCATGCCCAGTTCCGTTCATGTACGGCTGTTGCTCAGTACGTAGCCTTCCATCTCTTGGCACTTAGCGATCACGCGCACATAGGTCAAGATAGGCGCCAGGAGGTCATAAGTGGGCTGAGGCAGTGGAATGTGGATTTCCGGCGTGCAGCGAGCACAATTCCCGAGGATCAGCGACGGGCGCCGCCGAGCTCACCTGCCTTTACTCCCACAACTTACCGTACTGTCGATCGCTCGGTAAGCCGCCAGAGGAAGTTGAAAATTAATACTGAACGTGGAAGTAAGCTTCCCGCGAGACAGCGAAGGGATGATAACTCCGATGACGATGGGGGTTCAAATCACCCGCCCAGAACCAGTCCAGCAGAGCGGCAGCCAGGTCATAACCAGGGAACTCGGCGGAGCCAGCGGCTTGCAGAGCAGACTGTTAAGGATAGCAGTCAAGGCAACAGCAAGAACAGAATTAAGGACAGTAATCAAGGTGTCCAGTACTGTACACAGAGGTGTCTGCTTGGTCTGGTGAGAGGTTATATACTTGACGCCAACTGCCCGAATTTTGCCCTTCATAGACCTCGGAATTGCAAGACGGATAGCTCCAAACGCCATCCCATCACACACGTCGACTTCCTCGAGCTGCTTTTTAAGCAGCTAAAACGAACACTGGACTCTGGAATCACATCGTTGGATATCACTGGTGCTCGTGGGGCCCTCTTCAAGATTTCCTTGCTTGCGTATGGGTACACTTTTATTGGCAAAGGTACAGTGAAGGCTTTTATCTCGGATCTGAAGCACGAAGCTTTAGTCTACAAGCGACTTAAGGTAGTACAAGGGACTCATGTGCCCGTCTTCCTTGGTGCTATCGACCTCGGTGCACTCGGCAGAACGTACTACTATGATTTCCGTGTCGAGGTGGTCCATCTATCTTTTATGTCCTGGGCGGGGGTCGGCTTGAGAGATATTCACGCAGCAGATCTTAATGAGGCCTCTCTAACGGAAATGGCAATACAGTCCATGAAGGCCATTCATCAAGAAGGGGTGGTACACAAGGATGCGCGCCGGGAAAATATGCTGTTCAACCCAGAAACTCGAAGGGTAATGATAATTGATTTCGAGCGCTCGCGGCTTCTCTCGCCACCCCGACGCCAACTGGCCGCCCTGGGGCCTAACAACCGACAGCGGATTCGAGATACGAGGGGGAAGATCAAGGCGGTATCACGTCCTAGCGGTGTTAAGAGCCAGCTGGAGTTAGGTTTCTTGCATGATATCGCAGGAGTGAGGGGGGCGTTTATGTAGCTTAACATTACACTATTAGCGAGAGATTAGTTAGCTTTATAGTAGTGTTCTTAATTATAAGAATTAAGGCTAAGTTATTAAATGTTAAACATAGCCGAGCAGCTAATATAAGTTAAATGTAAACGTATAATATATATAAATAAGGTTTATACTTATTAGCTTATAAGTTAGTTCTCTCTCTTTTCTTATTATAAATCTCTTCTAATATTAAAAGTTATATTATATTTAAAGCTTCTATAAATATAGTAAATATAAGTGTATCTTATATTACATTTTATATTATATTATATTTTTGTTTACTATATATTTAAATATAATATATTATTATTAGGTATCTTAAAGCTATTATAAGCTATTCTAATACTTTTATATATAATTCTTATAGGCTTAAGCTAATAGCTTAAACTTAAATTAAACCTAATATAAAGGTAACTTAAATTTAGCTTAAATAATTTATAAGTTAAATAAAAATATAAAGAAAAGTAAAAAGAGAGAGATTCTTTTTTTTCTTTCTCTTTTTTCTTAAGTTTATTTTTACTTTTTAAAGAAATATATTAATAATAATATAATATAATTAATTTATAATAAGAAATAAACTTTATTATAAATAACTTTAATTAAGTAATATTTAATATAAGATAAAACTTACTTATACTTAATACTTTTATATTAAGTAAAAGTATTTTATTTAACTTTATAATATTATAAAAGATTATAAATACTTAAGTTAATAAACTTTATTAACTTTTTAAATAATATTATAAGCTATAAAATTAAGTAATATAAGTTATACTTATTATAAAATATTTATTAATAATAAAACTTTAATAAAATAAAAGTTAATTTTAATAAAAATCTTATTAAATAATAATAAAAACTTATTTAAGGCTTAAAAAGAGCTTATAATATATAAGTTAATTAAAAACGTATAGTTTATTAATAGCTCTTATAATTAATAAGTTTTTATTTATTAAAATCTCTTTAATAAACTTAAAAGTTATATAGCTTTATTTTTTAAATTAAGTAAAATAAAAACTTATAATATAATTTAATTTATTTTTAAAATATTTTTTATTTATATATTTAAACTTTTATTAAAAGAAAATTATACTTATTAAGTTAAATTAAATATATTATTATTACTTAAGTACCTTAAAGCTATTATAAGCTATTCTAGTACTTTTATATATAGTTTAAGTAAGAAAACCCTTTATATAAAAAGAAAAACCCTTTTACTTTTATTCTAAATTATCTTTACCTTACTATAACTTATAATTATATAAAGCGTATTTTAAATTATATAGGTTAAAGGTATTTATTAAGTTAATTTTTTTAATAATAGTCTATTAAAGCGTATATAGTAAAGGTTTAAGCTAAGTTTAAGTTAACTTTAATATATTAAATAAGTAATTATCTTAATATTTAAGTATTTAAGGCTATTACGTAATTTTCTTTAAGTATTATATTATATTATATTATTTTAGGCTTAATATAACGCTATATTTTAAATATTTTTAGTATAATTAATATATTATAATAAACTTTACTTTATTCTTACTTTTAAGGCTATTTAGCTAGGCTTAGCTAATTATTACTAGTTTATTAGCTTAAACGTAATACACATATATACTAGTAACTTTATACGTGGTATTATAATCTAGTTACTTTTTAATTCTTATAACTTACTTCTTAAAGCTAATAAGATTCTTAAATAAGTAATAAATTAATTTAAATAGAGTAATTAAATACTTTTAAAATACTTATAGTTTTAATTATATATATTATAAGTTATAGCTTATTATAAGTGTAAATAAGTAATTAAATAACTTAAATAATTTAATTATATAATATAAGCTTATATAAGGCTAATTAAATAACTTAATAAAATATTAATAAAAGATCTTATAAACTTAATTATAAAGGTAAAACTTATTAAATTAAAGACTTATGCGTATATTTATTCTCTTATATTAATAATATAATTATAATTAAATATACTATTTAACTTTCTTTAACTTATAAGTATAAATATTATTATATAAATTCTTCTTAAATAAGTAAAGCCTATTACTTTTATAAGTTAATAATAAGTAATAATAATTAAGTAAATTTATTATATAATCTTTTAATTTATAAATTAATTATTTAATTATAATTTTAGCTCTCTTATCTCTTTACTTAACTTTAAAGTCTTTAATATTATTAGCTTAATTTTCTTTTCTTTTTTCTTTATAATATTAAAACGTTTTGATCTCTTAAAAGCTCTTATAAAGTAGCGTTTTATAGATTTAATAATTATCTCTTAAAATAATTAATAGTATTTAATAATATTATATTAAAACTCTTTTTATATTAATTCTTTTAAAATTAAGTTTATAAAGCTTATACCTATAAGTAATTTATTATATATTAATTATTCTTATATATACCCTTATAAAAGGTTTATTATATTATATATAATCTTCTTAATTAAAGAGAGGTAATAGTATTTTACTTAACTTATAAGAGCTTTACTTTAATTAAAGGTTATTATATTTAAAATTACTTCTTGAATATTTTCTTTATAATTAAAGTATTTATTTTTATAGCTAATAATATAATATTAGTTTTTACTTTTTTCTTAATCTTCTTAGTTTCTTTAAGGTCTTTTAAGTAATTAAAGAGTTATTTAATAGTTAAAAGTTAATTTAATATTATTATTTTCTCTTCTTTAATAAAGCTTTTATAGAATAATAATAAAGAAAAAGATAAACTAATATTAAATAATAAAAGTTAATTTATTAGTTTTCTTAATATTAATCTTAAAGGCTTTAAAGTTATAAAGCCTTAAATATTATTCTCTTTATTATTACCCTTTTAATTAAAGTTATTAAAACTCTATTATTAAGGTATCTTTTTTAAGTTTAATATAATAATATTCTTCTTAACTTTTTTTAAGACTTTTATAAGATTAATAACTTTCTTATTTATTTAATCTCTTATAACCTTAAAGTATTTAATAATTATATTAATCTTATACTTAATAATTAATTACCATAGGTTATTATAAGTAATTAAATATTCTCTTAAAATTTTAAGCTACGTTCTTTTTATATAATATTATATTTTAAATATAATTATATTCTTATTAGCTATAATTTATTTAATTAATCTTAAATAATTATATCTTTATTAATTAATATAAGTATTTTTTAGAGTAAAGCCTTTAATTAATATAATAGTATTCTTCTTTATTATAAGTACGTATAATTTACCTTTACTTTTATAAAGACTTTAACTTAAGAATCTAAGATTATTATCTTTCTCTCTTATTACTTTAAAGTATACTTTAAGCTTATTTATAGCTATATTTTATAAAATCTATAAAACCTTATTTACTCTTTTATTATTTATAACGTAGCTTTTCTTTAATAAATATAATTAATCTCTTAAATATAATTTATAATTACTTTTAATTAAAGTCTTCTCTTTAAGTATTATTATTTCTTAAGTATAAATATTCTTTAATTTAACTTATTTTCCTATTATTTTATTTAAGTAATAGCTTATAGGTTCTTTAAAGTAATTAATTAAGAATATTAAATACACGTAATTATATTCTTAGTTTTTAATTTATAATATATATAATATTAGAATATAATTAAACTTATAAGGGTAATTTAATAGTTAAAGCACTTATTATTATCTCTTAATAAATTACTTAAAACGTTAATTTTTACCTTTTATAAGAGAGTTAAATACGTATAATATCTTAAACTTATAATTAAATGTAAAGTATATTTAATAGCTTAAAAAGTATATAAATCTTATAAAGAATTATATTTTCTTTTAATATATATAAATATCTTATAAATTATATTAAACGTTATATATAATATTTATTAGGGTATTATTAAGTCTTTTAATCTTATTATTAATTAATTTATATAATTCTTACTTAATAAGTTACTTAACTTATATAATAAATAAGTGTAATATAACGTTAAAAACCTTTTTAATTTCTCTTTTTATAATATAACCTATTATTATTAATTTAAACTAATTTAATTAATAATTTAACTCTTTTTTAATATAACTTTTAGCTATAAATTTATAAATTTCTATTAAGTAATTATTTTATAACTCTTTAAATATTATTATAAATATAAGTAATAGTCTTTTATAATACTTATTAGGGATTTTTAAGTTCTTATAAACTTTACGCTTATAATTCTATTACTTTTAAGGTTAATATAATAATAATTAAAAGAGATAAAGGTTAATAAGGTTTTACTTAATAAGTAACTTCTCTCTTTTTATATAAAACTTATTAGTATATATAAAGTATATTCTTTTATATATAATAATAATTATATTTTTAATCTTTAAAAATAAGTACACTTAATTCTTTTTTAATTTAATAATATTAACTTATACTTATATTTAAGTAATTATAATTAAATACTTTACGCGTTTAGTTTTTTTAAAGATACTTTTTTTAATTAAAAACACTTAAAAAGCTTAATTACTTAATTTAATTAATACTTAAATATCTTTTTATAAGGTTTCTTATATCTTATAAGTAGAACTTAAAGGGTAAGTAAGCTAAAAGATTTAATCTTTAATAGCTTAAATTTAATATTATATAAAATAATAAGTAAAAAAGCTTTATAATACTTTTAATAATAATAATATTAAGAGTTATAAAGCTTTAAAAAGAAAAGATATAAAAGCTATATTATATTAAAGAGAAGAAAAGATATTAATATATATAAAAGATAAGAAAATTAAATACTTAAGAGATATAAAAAGTACTTTTTTATATTTATAGTATATAATATTATAGCTTTAAGTGCTTTATTTAAACTTTATAATAAATTATTATATAGTTTTTTACTTAATATTACTTAACTATTAGTTTTTCTCTTTTATAACTCTTTTCTTTTAATATCTCTCTTTTTTATCTCTTAATTATTTAATTATAAGTAATTAAGTTTATTATATTTATAAGAACCTTTTAAATGTTATTTTAATTATCTTAAAAATAATTCTTAAAGATAAATTTATATTCTTTATTATTATTTAAATTTAATAAAATTATAATAATAAGCTTTAAGTTAATTCTCTTATTATTTATTAGATACTTTACTTTTCTTTATTTAATTAAAGTTTCTTTTAAGTATATATTAATTTTCTTTAGCTTAAATATACCTTTTACTTTTAAATTTATAATAAGTATAACCTTAAATAAGATAATACTTTTATATATATTAAGATAATTATTTATATAAAGCCTTTAAAGGGTACTTCTTTAAATAAAGCTAATTATTAGGGTAAGATAAGGCCCTTTAATTATTTCCGTTAATTTATTCTTAATAAACTTAAAGATAATAATCTTTTATACTAAAAAATACTCTACTATTAACCTTATAATATAATTCTTATTTCTATTAAAATAACTTATTTTAATAGTTAATTTCTTTTAATTATAATTAATTACCTTAAGTATATTTATACTTTACTTATTTTATTATATAAAAGATTAAATTATATTTTATACTTTAATTACTTTAACTTTTTTAAGAAAACTATTATTATATTTAAAGAATATATTATAACTTATTTTTATAATTATATATTCTTTAAAATATATTTATATAAGTCTTATAATAATTACGTTTAAAATAACTTTTATATTACTTTTTATAAATAACGTTTATACTTAACTTATAAGTCTTATAATTTTAATTATAGTTTCTTATTTAAGCCTTTTCTTAAAAAGAATTACTTATCTTTAATTATTAAAGTATATATTAATTTAAATATCTCTTCTTATATTACTTTAAAGAATACTTTACGTATTATAATTAATTACTTTTATTCTTATAATAATAAAAGACTTATTAAAGCTATTACTTATAAGATAATTAAGAAACTTAATAAGAAGATAAAAAAGAACGTTAAATTTAAGATATAAGTAAAATAAGCTATATTTTATTAATACTTTAACTTTACTTTATATATTTAATTAATTTATGTCTTATTTTATTAACTTTTATCTCTCTTTTAAGTACTTATATTATCTTTTCTTAATATTAATATCTTTTACTTCTCTTAGCTTACTTAATTTACTTTATAATATCTCTTATTAGTTATAATTTATAAAAGGTTTAGGTAATATTAGGCTTTTTAATAAAGAGTTATATTTTAAAGTAATAAGACTTATTTACTTCTTTTTTTATAATTAATATAATAAATTAATTTAATAGTTATTTTCTTAACTTATAATTATTCTTATAATATATTAAATTATTTAATCTCTTTATACTTTTAATTATCTTAGCTTTAAGTACTTATAATTAAGATTAATTATTGAATAATTAAGTCTATTAATAATTAATATTATTAATTATAAATAATAATAAAATAGCTTTTATCTTTAAGCTAAAATCTAATACTCTTAGGCTTTATTTAATTATAAGAAATTAAAATTACTTATATTAAAATTATACTTATATAGGTTTTATATAATAATTATATAATTTTTAAAGTAAAATTATATATTTCTTATTAAACTTTTATAATTTTTAATATTAATTTATATAAGTTAAAATAAAGGTAAGTTCTTAGGTTTTTAAGCTATTTTAATAGTTCTTATATTAATTTACTTACGTTTAATATAAGTATTATCTTTTATCTCTTATTTTAAGCGTTTATTTCTTCTTTAATTAACGTTTTCTTACTTTTTAAAAGTACTTAAATATTATTAATATATTTATTAATCTTTCTTCTTTTAACTTTTATCTTTTACTTTTATTATAAGTTTATAACCTTCTCTTTAAAATAAAACGATAGTTTTATCTTTAAAATAAGTATTCTTAACTTTAATTAATTAATATATTTATTAAGATAAACTTATCTCTTTTCTTAGTTATAATAAGAGGTAATTTAATTTTAAGGTATTATTATAAGTAGAGTATTAATAAGAAAACTACATTTTTAATTTTCAAAAAAGCTTAAATAATTAATAATAAATCTAATAAAATACTTGAATTATAATAATAAATACATAAATTAGCTAATATTATAACCAATTAGCTCACATAGAAAAGTGGGTCCTTCTAGCTTATTATAAGCTTAAAAACTAGATTATGTAATTTTCTAAAAACACACTATACTATACTACACTATGAAAACTACATTTTGTAGTTTTTATAGTTCTAGGCTTATAAGAGCTTATAAGGACCCACCTTTTTATGTTAGCTTATAGTAGAAGATTTATACTATTTTTTCGTTAAACTTATAATCTTATAAGTATTTTATTAGATTTAATATAAATTTTTATATTTCAAACTATAAAAACTATAAAACTATAAAACTATACTATAGTTAATGCTTTAACTATAGGTATTATTTAAGTAAAAGTGTAACCTTTACCTTCTTATCTTTAAGCTTCTTTACTTAATTTTTAATTAAATTAACCTTATCTTTAATCTTAATTATTTAATTACTTATATTATAAGTAAATTAACTTAAGTAAAGTCTCTTAATCTTTTTATTACTCTTTATAGCATTTAAGTTTATCTTTTTTTATTCTTTTAATAGTTAATTATTTACTATAAAGAATTATTAATTATTTTTATTAAGCGTAAACTTCTTTAAATAATTACTTAAAATTATTTTACTTAATATAACCTTATTTAACGTTTTAATTTAATAAGCCTTTAAAATAATAATATAATTAATAATTTTAAATAAGTTATTTTATTTTATAATAAGCTTTTTAATTATAAATATATTAATACTTCTTTAAACGTTATAAATAAGTATAAGGTTATTTAACTTTAATTAATCTTTATCTCTTTTAATTAATTTAACTTATAAGCGATTAATTTATTTAATTAGTTTTCTTTAAAACTTATATACTTTCTTCTTAGCTTTTATAATATCTTTTACTTTTTATTATAATAAGTGTACTTTTACTTTAAAGAGATCTTATTTTAATTTTATTTTATTTTATTTAATTAGCCTTTAAGTAAAAAACTTAACTTTTAAAGGTAATATAAGCTTTTATTTATAGATAAAATAAAACGTAGATTTTTTATAAAATACTTAAATAGTTATTTTATTTACTAGTAATACTCTTATTAAATATTAGTATTATTTCTTAGCTAATTCTCTTATCTTAAATATAATTAAAGCTAAAAATTAATATTTAGCTTTTATAATTATATTAGCTTTTAAGTTATATTTAAATATTTAAATTTTATAAGCTTTAATATTCTTAAGGGTTTCCCTTAAATTATCTTATATTTTTAAGCTATTATTATAAATAATATACCTATAAACTTTAAATTTAATAAGTATTTTATTTGAAAACTTTTTTATTATTAATATATTTACTTTATAAATTAATTTTACTTTAATTTAATTAATAAGATTATACTTAATTTTAAGTAAGTAATTAAAATTATAATTAAATAATAGATATTAAGTATTAATATATATTTAACTTATAGGGTTTTTAAAGGCTATTAATATTAATATCTCTTATAATTATTATAGTATAAATTACTAGTAAGTTTTATAATATACTATTATTTCTTTAATTATATTTTATATTATTTATTATTAATACTATTACTTAACTACTTAATAGATTATTTTAATATCTTTATAGCTTATAGTTTTATAAATCTTTTTAATTATTAATTATTAATAGTTCAATTTATTAATTATTAATATTAATTCTTTTATTATTTTAATTAATCTCTTTTAAAGCTAGCTATTTTTTATAAAGAATTACTTAGCTTTTATTCTTAGCTTTTTATATTTATTATTCTTAAGATTAATTAATCTTTTTAAGGTTAAGAGAAATTTTATAATTTAAAGGTATTTTAATAAGTAATTATTATACTTCTTTAATTTAAATATTAATATATTTAAATAAAAGTTAATAAAATCCTTTATATTCTCTTTAACTTTTTAATTTATTTAATTTAATAGGTTAAGCTCTTTTCTTAAGAGTCTATTTATAATTTTATTAATAGCTTTAAAAATATATTTAATTATAAAATTAAATAATAAAATATAATTAATTTATTTAATAATTAATAAGCTTTATGTATTATTAATTACTCTATTAATTTAATAAATTAAAACTTAAAAGTTAATCTTTAAAATAAAGTAAATATTATATAAATATATTTTAAGCTTTTTTAAAGTATAAATAATAGCTTTATACTTTTATTTTATAGTATTATACTTCTTTTTAGGTTTTATTTACGTTTTACTTTTATATTTTATTAAATAATATTTCCCTTTAATAATTTATAATAAAGCGTATTCTTATTTTATACTATTAATATTAACTATTAATATAATCTTTTTATAATTTTTTAAGAGATTAAGTATTATAAGAATAAAAGCTTTTATTATTATATCTTTTAAGGTTTTTATTATTATTTATTAAGCTTTATTTTATTTTTATTTTATATTATTTCTTAATAATTTAATAATTAAGCGTATTATTTAAGCGTATCTTTTAATTTATATCTTATAATAATTTATTAACCCTTAAAAGAACCTTATATTCTTTTAATCTTTATATATCTTTTATTTTAAAATCTTAAGTATTTTTACTTTAATAAGCTTTTATTTATACGTTTTATAAATAAATTTTATTATAATAGTTATTTAATAATAAAACTTTAATTTTAATATTAATATAATATAACCTATTAGCTTAAAGTTTATAAGTACTTTATTAATATTAATTAAATGTTTTAATATAAATTTTCTTACTTTTAATAGTATCTTTTTATTATTATAAGTAATTATAGGTTCTCTTATTATTATATTATTTATAAAGAAAGTATATATATTTAATATAAGGTTATATAAAATTCTTCTTATAATTCTTAGAAATTAAGCTATTAAGTTTATAGTTTCTTATAATAATATATATAATTATAATAAACTTATTAACGTAAAAATTATAGTTATATTTTTACTTACTTTTATAAAAGTTATTTAATTATAGCTTAAAAGTAAGTTTATAATAAAGAGAATCTTATATATATTAAATCTTTTATTAAATTTATTTACTTTTAATAAGATATAAGTATCTTATATTATAATCTTATTATAATTAATTATTAAAAGAATAAGGCGTATTTCTTTATTTCTTTTTTTTATTAAAAAGTAAGAGTTTTAATATAACTTATAACTTTCTTTTAAATACTTATACTTTATCTTTTTCTTTAATAATTTAATTAATTTAACTTAAAGTTCTAGTAATATAAAAATTAATTTTACTCTTTATACTTTATATTTAATTATCTTAATAACTTAAGAGAGTATAATAATAAAATTTACTTTATTATAATAGAATAAGTTTTATATAAGAGCTAGTTGTTACGAACGTCACTACACGAGACGCGGGAAGCTGGGCCGCACTAGTAAGGGTAGGCATAGCCGCTAACCAACAAGGATATTAGGTCACGTGATAGCTTATTAGATTATATAAATAATTCAACGAGACGGGATTATTAGAATTATTAGGCAATCCAAATAATCTAAGACTATAATAGAGAGATAAACGAGTACTTAAAAAGGGGGTATTCCTATAATTAGGTAGTTTAAATCTCTATTAATTAATTTAAGTAATAGTTTTACTATTAAGAGTTATACTTTTAATAGCCTTATTATAATACTACTTAAAAGTTACTTTATAATATTTAACCTAACTTACTTTTTAAGAAATAAACCTATTATACCTTAAAACCTAAGCTATTATTACATTTTAATTAATTCTATTTAATAAGTTACCTTAAAACTTTAAGTAATAATAACTTCTAAGATATTTACTTTAAGCGAAAAGACTATTAACCTTAAGGAGATAATAAAGTACCTTTATAATAAGATTATTAAGCTTAAGAAGTAGAATTAATAGCTTCTTAACTAATAAAATAATCTTTACGAAAAACTTAAGGTATAAGAAGAGAAACTTATAATAGTTTAAAATCTTACACTTATACTCTCTATTAATAATAATAACATGCTAAAATTCTTTAAGCTTAAATTATATAATAGTTATAAGGGTAATATAAGAAACTTTCTTATATAAGCCTAAGCTTACCTATAAGTTAATAAAAAAATTTATATAATACCTAAGTTATAAATTCTTTATATTAGTAATCTCTTAACTGGGAAAGTAATAGAATAGTAAGAGCTAACCCTTCGCATATATCTTAAGTATAGTATTAAAGCTAAAGTAGAAGTTATTTATATCTTCTTTAATTACAAAACCTTTAAGAAATAACTTCTTATTACATTTAAAAATCCTAATAAGTATAAGAAAGCTATATAATAACTTACTTAACTTAAGTAAACCGGATTTATAGCTTATTATACTAGGGAATTTAAACGTATTATAATAAAACTTAACTAAAATATTAAACCTAAAATAAAAGTCTTTTATTAAGGACTTAAAGAAGAAGTGAAGAATAATATTTATTAAGAAAATTATCCTAAGTTAATTAACGACTTTATTAAAATAATTATTAAGGTAAATAACCGTTTATATAAGTAACGTTATAAAAAAAGTCACAAGAAATTCAAATTATATGCTAGATTTAATAAACCTAATAGTAATAAGCTACGCTAAATATTAATAGTATACGGGTATTATACTAGACTTATAGAACTTAATACCGCGAATAAGGAAAAGGGGAAGACTTATTATAATTATAATAAGACTAAATACTTTACGAATAAATATAAAGCTCTAAAAAAGCTATGGAAGCTAATTCCTAAAGGTAAAAAGCTTTATACTATAAACTAAGAAGACTTACTTACGTGAAATCTTAGTATAGTAAGTAATAAAGGAAGCTTTACGTTAATAAATAATATTAGTTTAAATAAAGATTAAAAATTTAAAACCTAACTAATACCTAATAACTTTTAAAAATATTAAACACTCTTATTAAAAAGTAAACCTTTATTAGAATAAATTTAAGAAGAAGAGAATTATTTAACTAAGAAAGATAAACTTAAAATTAAATATAAACTTCTTAATTAAACCTTTTATTATAATAATAATTACTACACGTACCTTAATAGCAAGTAAGGTAACGAATAGTTTTTATAAGAATAAAAGGGAAGAAGAATAACCCTTATAATATAACTAAAATTATAATAAACTAATTCTAAGATATTAAACGGAAAATTATACTATATTAAGAATAACGTATATACTACCTAAGTTATAACCCTATAATATAAGAAGAAAGGGAATTATATAACTATAAGTAACTCGCTTAGCTTAAGTTTAATTAATATAAATAGTAGATTAAGCGATTATTAAGGAAGCTTTAATAATATATTAGAAGATAACCGCTAATAATAGCGCTTAAAATAACGCGCTAAAGAATAATATAAGAATAGAATTAATAAATTAAGAAATAATAGCTATTATTATAATTAAGATTAATTCCTTAACGAAGATTTAACAGGTCTTTATATACTATAAACATTAATAGTATAATACACCTTATAATTAATATAATTATAATAGAATAAAAGATCTAGGTAATAATTAATAGCGGAGTATAAGGAAATTTTATCTCGCTAAATCTCGTTAATAGATTATAATTGCCTTAAACACCTAAAGATAAGCCCTATTAACTTACAATTATAGAAGGAATTACGGTGAAGTATAGCTAAGGAGTAATTAATATAAAAGTTACGTAGCTTTTAGTTAATATATAAGGCATAAAACACTAAGTTACATTAAATATTATAGTAATCTTAAAACATAATGTTATATTAGGGATACCTTAGTTATAAGCAGAGCATTGGAAGTAGTGTAGTTTTGTAGTTTTGTAGTTTTTGTAGTTTTGAATATAAAAAATTATATTAAATCTAATAAAATACTTATAAACTTATAAGTTTTATAAATAACTAGCATAAATCTAAAATTATAAGCTTATAATGAAAAAAGTGGGTCTTTATATACCATTATAAGCTTAAAACTTCAAAAACTACATTTTGTAGTTTTTGTAGTGTAGTGTAGTGTAGTGTGTTTTTAGAAAATTACATAATCTAGTTTTTAAGCTTATAATAAGCTAGTAGGACCCACATTTTTATATAAGCTGATTGGTTATAATATTAGCTATTTTATGTATTTATTATTATAATTCAAGTATTTTATTAGATTTATTATTAATTATTTAAGCTTTTTTGAAAATTGAAAATATAGTTTTCTTATCAATGCTCTGGTTATAAGCTAGTAATTTATAAGTTAATTAAAGAACCGGTTAACTTTAATAGAATTTACTAGAATACGATTATAAAGCTAAGAGCGGCCTATAAAGGGTATCTTATTTAAACTATAATAAGCCTTTAGGAATATATGTAATTATTAGAGAGCTAAAAGCTAAGATAATAGAGATTCCTAAGAAATACTTAAAGTATAATAAGCTATTTAACGGAGAGCTAAAAATAGAACTACTAGAGTATTTACGCTAAGACTATAAGATTAAACTTTAGCCTAGTATTAAATTAACGTTTAATAAAATTTATTCTTAAAACCTTAAGTAAGATAAGGCGCTTAAGAAGTATTTAAAGGATATACTATAAATAGAATATATATAACTATTAAAGTTCTTAATAGAATATCTAATCCTATAAGTATTAAAGAAGAACGGGAAACTATAATTATACATTAATTACTAACACTTAAATAAGATAATAATTAAGAATTAATACCTGTTACTACTTATAACGGAAATTAAAGATAAAGTTAAAAAAGCTAAATAGTTTACTACACTTAACTTAAAAGAAGCTTATAACCTTATACAAATAAAAGAAGGCTACAAGTAAATAATAGTATTTTAAACTAATAGAGAATACTATAAATATTTAATAATACCTTTTAGGCTTACTAATATACTAGTAACCTTTTAAAGAATAATTAATATAATCTTACGAAAATAATTAGGAGTGTTTATAGTTATATACCTTAATAATATTCTTATTTATTTAAATACCCTTAAGGAATATAAACGATATATATATAAGGTACTATAAACTCTATAGGATAATAAACTCTTAGTTAAAGCCTTAAAATACTAGTTTTACTAGAATATTATACACTTTTTAGGGTACGTGCTTATATATAAAGAAATATAAATAAGCTTAAATAAAATTAAAACTATTAAGGAATAACTTATATTAAAGAATTTAAAAGAAGTTAAAGGATTTATAGTATTTATAAACTTTTACTATAAGTTCTTAAGCGAATATAAAGATATTTTATAACCTCTTATAAACCTAATAAAGAAGGAAGTTAGCTTTTAATAGAATAAATTAAAAGCTATAGTATTCTAAAAGATAAAAGATTTAATTACGTTAAAACTTATATTAAAAGCACTTAATTAAAATAAACCTTATAAGCTTAAAATAAACGCCTTAAACTTTATATTAGGCAGATAGCTTAAATAATAAGATAATTAAGAAAGATTACACCTAGTTATATTCTTCTTAAAGAAACTCTATAAACCTAAACTTAATTATAGGATTTATAATAAAGAACTTATAGCTATTATTAAGTGCTTTAAAGAATAAAGATATTATCTTATAAGAGTAAAGCATTAAATTAAGGTTTATATTAACTATAAGAATCTTATATTATTCTTAATTATAAAGAATTTAAATAAATAATAGATTAAATAGTATAAAACCCTTATAAATTATAACTTTAAAATTATATACTATAAAGAATTTAAAAATGAAAGAGTAAACGCGCTTAGCTAAAAAGAGAACTTAAAATCAAATAAGTAAGTAAGTAATACACCCTTATTACGCGCTATTAAGAATAGGAACCTTATATTAAGTACCTAAGAAATTAATATAACCTGATAAGTTAAGCTAAATAAAATATAAATGTATTAGATTACATTATATATTAATAATAATAGCTATTTAAATAATTAAGAAATAAAAACGCATTTATTTAAGAAAGGTAAGACCTTCTTATATAATAAATAGTAGTATATTCCTAGTACACTTTAAGAGTAGCTTATTAAGGAAATATACGAGTACCTATTACACGAATATTAGGGTGTAGGGAAAACAATTAGTAGACTAAGAAGATTATATAACTTTTTAGAAAGTAGAAAAATAATATAAGAAGTTATTAAGAAATGTAACACGTGTAATAAGGTAAAGGTAGTATAACACGTACTATATAGCGAACTATAACTAATATTATTACCTAAAAGAGTATAGTAAACTATTATAATAGACTTTATTATTAAACTACTAAAGTTAAAAGAACCTATAATAGGAGTAGCTTATAATAATATTCTAGTTATTATAAATAAACTTATAAAATACGCTTATTACATTTTATATAAGGAATTAAGTAATACTAAGAACTTAGCGTATATATTCTTTAAAATAATTATTATATAATATAGATTACTAATAAAGCTTATATTAAATTGCAATAAATTATTCACCTTAAACTTTTAGAAATACCTTATAAAAACTATAAAGATTAAATAAAGCTTATTAATAGTATTTCACTTATAATTAAATAGGTAAATAAAAATCTTAAATTAAATACTTAAATAATATTTATAAAGCTATGTTAACTACTAATAGAATAATTAGGTAAAATAGCTACTACTAGTATAATAGGCTTATAATAGCTCTAAGATTAATAATATAAAGATATTACTATTTAGGGTAAATTACGGATTTAACCCTATTATTAAAACATATACGATATAAAATGTAAACGCGCTAGTAGTTATAACGCATGTAGTAACTATAATAGAAATATAAAAACACTTATAATAGAAATAGATATTTTTATAGAACTAAATAAAGTATTACGCGAATAAAAAGAGATTACTAGCGCTAATTTTAGAGAAGAGATATAAAGTATACCTTATTCGTAAAAACATTAAAATAAAATAACCTAATAATAAACTTAACTAAAAGAAAATCAGATTATTTCTTATTAAACGAAAAATCTTAAATACTAACTACGAACTATTATTATTAGATGAAATAAGAATCTATTCTATATTTTATATATTATTATTAGAGAAAGTATTAAATAAATTTATAATTGCTATGAATATTATAACGAAAGATACTAATAAATATAAAGTTAAACGAATACTTAAAGTATAAGGGGATATAAAGAATTACTATTATCTCGTTAAATAAAAGGGATATTTAAACTTTAAAAACACCTAGAAATTAACTAAAAACCTTATAAATTACTTAACGTTACTTAAATAGTTTTATTTCTAAGAAACGTATTTTAGTTAATCTCCTAAACACTATTTAATAACTTAATATTAAACTTAGTATTTAAGGAATAAATTAAAGTAGAATTTAAATTCTTAAAAGAAGTAAGAAGAACCCTTATAGTCTTTTAAAGCCGTTTTACTTTCTTACGTTTTATACGCTTTAACTCTTTAACGTTATTAATATCGCGTGTAACTACACGTATTATTTTCTTAAGCTATAATTTCTTTTATTTTCGTAAGTAACGTACCTTAACGCTCGCCTTTTTAAGTTCTTCCTTAATAGCTTTTAGTTTAGACTTAACCTTCTAGTATTAGGTATTAATATAACGTAACTGCTATAGGGTAAAAGGATTTATATTATAGTAAGACCTATTTAAACGAATATACTTATAATAATAGGACGAGTTTACGTTAAACGCCTTATAATTCTAGAGGCCTTAATCTTAGTAAAAGAAACAAGTAAGTATATTAACTAGGTTTCTAATTATTAACTTAAGAAAAGCGTTTTACTCGTTTATTTTACGAGAAAGTTTACGGGATTAAATAGGAGGTCTTAAGATATAATTAATTAATATAATAATATATAAGAAGAAGAAAAAAGAGAGAATTACCTAAAAACCCCTAATTAGCCTACTTTAATAGCCTTAAGGATAAGACTAATAGAGAAGGGGTATTATATTATAAACGTTACTATACGAGACGCGGGAAGCTAGGCCGTACTAGTAAGGGTAGGTATAGCTGCTAACTAATAAGGATATTAGGTTACGTAATAGCTTATTAGATTATATAAATAATCTAATAAGACGGGATTATTAGGATTATTAGGCGATTTAAATAATCTAGAATTATAATAAAGAGATAAACGAGTACTTAAAAAGGGGGTATTCCTATAATTAAGTAATTTAAATCTCTATTAATTAATTTAAGTAATAGTTTTACTATTAAGAGTTATACTCTTAATAGCCTTATTATAATACTGCTTAAAAGCTACTCTATAGCATTTAACCTAATTTACTTCTTAAGAAATAGACCTACTGTGCCTTAGAACCTAAGCCACCGTTACACTAGTTTATAGTTTTTAAGAATAATCTTAAAAATATAAGCTTTCTTTAATTATAAAAAGTTTTTAACCTCTTTAAGTACTTAATTAAATATCTTTTAACTTACTTTAAATTTCTTTAATTATTTAAAGAATCTCTTTATAATATATTTTAAGTACTTATTATCTTTTCTAACTTAATCTTTAACTTATTTTTATTTTTTAATTTTTTATTATAATTACCTTTTAAAGTTAACTTATTTAATAGAATATTATCTTTTAATTATACTTTATTAGCTTTTCTCTTATATATAATATTTACTTAAAGATTAATTACGTATATCTTTTAAAGCTTTTTTATTATTATCTTTATTTACTTACTTTATTTTTAATATACTTTTTTAACTATTAAAGCTAATATTTTCTTCTTTTTCTTAATAAATAAAAAAATAAACTCTTCTTTAAGTTTTTCTTTTAATAGCTTATAAAATTTATTATAAGTATTAAATTCTTTATTAAAGGTTAAAGATACGTAAATAGCTCTCTTTTCTCTTTTCTTTAATACTTTTTTTAATATTATTATATTATTTCTTTTATTATAAATTTTTATCTTTTTAATCTTTTTAATAAAGTTATTAATTAAGATTTTAATAACGTTAAATTTATAATTATAATAATTAACTTATATATTTACGTGTATAAAATTATAAGATACATTTAATAGTTTAACTTTACTTTTATAAAGTCTTAAATTTAAGAATAAGTTTACCTTATTATTTATAATTTATATAATAGTATTAATTACTTATAAATTAATTAATATAAACTCTTTTTCGTATATCTTAAATTTATTTTAAATATTAAAGGCCTAATAAGTTAACTTATTTTTAATGTATTTAACTATTATTAGATTTATTTTAGCTTATATTATAGCTATTTAATTATTATTTAATACTTATCTTAATATATTTAACTTACTTAAATTAAATAAAGCTAACGTTTTATTATATATTTCTTATATTTAACGTAATATATATAATATTTAATCTTATTTAATACCTTAATATTAGGTAAATAATAGTTTTTTACTTATATATTCTCTTATCTTTTTAATATCTTTTAATTATTAAAATTAAATAATTTAAAAAATTTTAATATTTTTATTATAAGTAAGTAAGTTTTTAATTATATTTTATTAATTATATTTAATACTTCTTATATAATTAATTTTATTACTTAAAATATAATACGTATAATATTAAATTTATATTAAATAAGTAACTTTTTACTCTCTTTATTATAATTAAATAATACTTAAGTAAGTCTTATAAATAATATACTTAAAATTAATAAAATATAAATAATATTTAACGTAATATATAAATAAATTAAAGTTTATATATTTTTAAAGTAAAGATAAGTTTTTATCTCTTTATATATATATATAATTTTATTAGAAAATAAGATTATAAATATATTTTTTATAAGTATATATATTTTTAAATTTACTTAAAGAGTAAATTTTATATTAATAATATTTTCTTATAAGCTATTATTTACTAAAATATATATAAGAGATACTCTCTTATAATTAAGTTATACTTATAAGTATAATAACTTTTACGTATATTTAAAAATTTCTTTAAGCTATAAAATTAAGTTTACTTAAAAGTTAATTTAATAATTAATTAATTCAAGTATATCTTAAAGCTTTTTTATAAGTAATACTTAAAGTTTTACGTTTATACTTATTAAAAGTATATTATTTTCTTTATTTTAAGTTCTTATTATATTTTAATTATTTTTAATATAATTCTTTATAATTAATATTATATTAAATACTATAATTACTTAATTTTATTTTAAAGTATTTTTATTCGTAAATTTAATAGGTTTTTTTAAAAGAGTTATTAATTTTTTATTATATTATTTAACGTTATTAATACTATTAATATAATTATTAATTTTATTTCTTATTAAAGTTATAAGGCTTAAAAGTAATTAATATAAGTTCTTTAATAAAACGTTAATCTTTTTAAAAAGTATTTCTTTATATAATTATATTATAATTCTTTTAATTAAATAATTTTCCTTTAATTATATTATTTACACTTACTTATTAGTCTTATCTTTAATAAGTTTAATTATTTTTAGCTTAACTTTATTATTTTAAGCTATAATTTTACTCTTTTTATTTTTATTCTTAGTATTATTTTAATTATCTTTAAGCTTTACTTACTTATATATATTTACGTTTATTAAAAGATTAACTTTAAATTTAAAATTATAGGTTTAACCGCTTTTTATTAAATATATTTTAAATATTATAATTATTATAATAAATAAGAGTTTAATTAAAGGTAAATTATAAGAATTACTTTTTTTTAACGCTTACTTAAATATATTAATTTACTTTAACTTTTTTTATAATATTTTAATCTCTTTTTATAACGTATTTTATTTCTTTAATAAAGTATTTTTAAAGCGTTTTACTTAATTTAAGTATATATAAACGTATATATTTAAAAATAATTTAACTTAAAGTATAATAAGCCTTTTTATATAGCTTTTAATAATAAGAAATTAAAATAAAAGTTATAATAGTATTATATATTCTTATACTTTAATATTAATTATAAGAATACGTGTCTTTACGTTATATTAAATAAAGCTAAGCACTTAATTATACTTTAAGTAAAAGTATTTATTAAAGAAATACTTTATATTATTATAATAATAATATTAAATCTTTTAATGTTCTTTTATATAAATATAATTAATTTAAAAGTAATTATTAATATTATTATTATTTAATTCTTTATTCTTAAATTAAATATAATTAAATTAAATTAATTTTTAATTACTTTAATTAAGCTTATTACTTTTTTAAGGTATGTTCTTTTATTATTACTTAAGTTATTCTTTTAAATTAATTTACCTTTTAACTTATTATATTAACGTGATTTTTATCTCTTTAAGTTACTTTATAATTTTATTTATTTAATTAAAAGAAAAATTAATAATAAAGTTAAGTTCTTTACTCTCTCTTTAATTTTTATTTACTTTTTTAATTATAAATTTATTTTAATATAAGCTTTACTTCTTATAATTATTTAAGTTACTCTTAAAAATACCTTTTATTAGTTTATAAATAATCTTTAAAATATACTTTTAATTTTAAAGTAAGTACTTTAATTTTAATATAATTAAGTTATAATTTATAAGCTTAAGCTTAACTTATATATACTTATTTAACTTACTTTAAAGTATAATATACTCTTTTAAGATAATTTTACTTTATAAATACTCTTTTTTATTTATAAAGCTTATAATTAAATAATTAAGTAAAGCTTTATATAAAATATTTAATTAAAAGATAAATTTTATTTACGTAAAAGGTTTAGCTTTACTTTATAAGCTTTAATAAAGGTATAATTAATAAAAAATCTTAAAAATCTCTTTTAAATATTAAGTATTAAAACTTTTTAGCTTATTTATTATAATTTTTATTTGATTTTAATTAATTATATTATATTATAAAAGAAGTTTCTTTTTAGCTTTATTTTAATTACTAATAATTATAAAAGTTTTAACGCGTATTCTTTTAAAAGAAGTAATATTACGTTTTAATATTTTTATTTACTTCTTTTTTAAAATAATTAAAATAATTATTTTCTTCTTAAATTTCTTTAAAAAGTTAAAGATATTTTCTTTATTAAAGAGTTTAACTTTAAAGGCTTTTTAAAATGTAATTAAAATTTCTTATTTACTTAAAACTTCTTTAAGAATTTTAATAAATCTCTTAAAGTTAAAGCTTATATTAATAAATAAAATAAGATTTTATTAGCTTATAACTTTAAATAAGTTTTTATTATAAGTTATAATAAAATTAATTAATCTTAAAACGTTTAATTTTTTAATTATAAGCTTTTATTTCTTTAAGTTAAATTTTTAAAGAGAGTATTATTAATAAAAATATAAGTTCTTCTTAATAACTTCTTATTAATTAATAATAAATAAATTAATAAAATCTTTTCTTTGAAATTCTTTTTAATTATTTAATTAATTATATTTAAGAGATATTTATATTAGTTTATTTAACTTAAAAATAAACTTTTATATCTCTTTTAAAGATAATTTTATTATAAAGATAATCTTATAAGCTAAAATAGTAAATATTATAGTACTATTTCTTATAATTAATTATAAGATTATAGTTACTAGAGATATTATAAGAAATATTATATTCTTTTAATTAATTAATTAATTCTTTCCCTTTTTAATTCTTTTTTAATTAATTTAAGTTATTTTAATAAAAGTTTTCTTTTTAATTATAAGTTTATTAATATTTAAAGAGTAAGTATATTTTTATTTTAATTAAAGATCTTTAAGATAACTCTTTCTTTTTAGCTTAATTATAATAATTTTTATCTTATTATAATATCTCTTTACTTAATTAAATAATTCAAATTATCTTTATAATTTACTTATAATTTCTTTCTTAATTTTATTTTATTTTATTATAATTATAGTTCTTTTATATTCTTTTAAACGTAAATATTATTAAACCTTTATATTTATTTAAATTTATTTTTATAATAGTTAAAAAGTACCTTTTATAAGAGATTAAATAATTCTTTTTTAATAAAAATATTATTTAAATAAAACTATTATTTTTATTAGCTTAAATATAATATATATATATACTAGTAACTTTATATGTAGTATTATAATTTAATTACTTTTTAATTCTTATAACTTACTTTTTAAGGCTAATAAAGTCTTTAAATAAGTAATAAATTAATTTAAATAAAGTAATTAAATACTTTTAAAATACTTATAGTTTTAATTATATATATTATAAGCTATAGCTTATTATAAGTATAAATAAGTAATTAAATAACTTAAATAATTTAACTATATAGTATAAACTTATATAAGGCTAATTAAATAACTTAATAAAATATTAATAAAAGATCTTATAAACTTAATTATAAAGGCGAAACTTATTAAATTAAAGACTTATACGTGTGCTTATTCTCTTATACTAATAACGTAGCTATAATTAAATATACTATTTAACTTTCTCTAACTTATAAGCATAAATGCTACTATATACTAGTTATTTAAGGCCTATTATAGTCTTTATAAGAGCTTTAAATTAAGCTATTACTTTTCCTTTCTTTCTTTCTTCTTTAAACCCTTAATTTTCGTATATATAACCTCTTTTTATAACCTTTAATATTAAGCTAGCCTTATAATAGCTCTTAGCTCTTTTTATAAGCTTATTAAAGCTATACTTATATTAGCTTATTTTTTAGGTGTTTTTTTAGTGAATTTAGCTAATACACGTTATTTTTTAAGCTTTTTCTTATCTCTTATAACTTTTATAAGCTTTTTTTAATTTAAGATAAGTTCTTACCTAATATTAGCTTAATATTAAGCGTTTCTCTCTCTTATTTTATTTATTATTTTTAATTATATATTAGTTTATTTTACTTTATATATTTACTTAACTTTAACCTAGTTTTAATATCTTTTTATTAATATTTTATAAAAGCTTATTATTTTTAAAATAATTATACTTAACGTTACTCTTAAAGTATATTTTAATTAATTAATTAACTTTAATTTAATAGTAATATTAACTTAATTATAAAAGAATAGCTCTTTTAAGAGTAAAATACTTACGCTTATTTAAGAGAAAAAGACTATTAAATAAAAGGATATTATAAGTACCTTTATTTTACTTTAACTTAATATTATACTAATATTAATATAAATTAATACTTAATATTAAATTTTATATTTATTTTATATAGCTTAAGTTACTATTAATATAAAGAAGAGTTAAGCTTATTTTTATTATATTATTTTTAATAAGATTATTCTTATACTTAAACTTTAACTTAACTTTATTAACTTTTATAAAATCTAATATTATTACTTGTTTTAATTATTAGGTTTATAATTATTCTTATTTAAAGGTAAGTTAAGTTTAATTTAACTTTAACTTATAATCTTATTATTCTTATATATTAATTAATACTTTATAGGTTTTTATTAATATTAAGACTTATTTAATTTTACTTTAACTTTAAAATAAGTTTATTAAGCTTATTAATACTTTTAAGCCTTAAATATATACCCTTATTATACTCTTAACTTTAAATTTAATTTAATTTTAGTTTTTAGTTTAATTAAAGGCTAATATAATTATCCTTTAAAAACTATATAATAAGCTTAAGGGTAAAGCTATTATTAGCTTAGCTTTAATTACTTATAATAATAGTAATTATAAGAAGTTATTAGCTATTATAAAGTATATTATTAAGTTAATATTAACTTTAAGTATTATTTAAAAGGTAATAAATAATTTATTATAATAATTACTTATTATTATAAAGAAAGCTATTATATTTAATAATAGTATTAATTTATCTCTAATATATCTTTTTTATTATTTTTTTATATTATTATTTATAATCTTATTAAAGTTAATATTTACTTAAGAATTATAATTTAAGTATAAGTAATTTAATAAAGGTATTAAGTAATAAGTAAAGTATTATTCACTTATTTTTAAGCTTAAATTTATCGTTTAAGAGAGAGAATACTTTAAATAAAAATAATATAATAAACTAATATTATTAATTAAATTCTTTTATTATTACGTTATTAAGTTAAATTTAACTTTAAGCTATAGTTTATTATTATAATAAATTAAGTTTCTTTTATTTAATTATTTTTTATATATTAAACCTTAATATTACCTTAGCTAAAATTTAGCTTTAACTTACTCTTAGTATTATTTTTAGCTTATATAACCTATCTTTTTATAAGTAATATAATAAAATAATAATAGAAAAGCTTACTTATATTTAATAATTATTAAGTTAAGGTTTATATTAAGCTAATATTCTTTAAAGCTTAATAGAATTTCTTATAATTCTTAAGTTAATTTTATAATTAACTATTATTATATCATAGGTATTTAATAATAACGTAATATATATTCTTTACGTTTATTTCGTATTAATATAAAGAGAACTTTACCTTAAAAATACGTTACTTATAAAGGAATTTATTAAAACTTATATAATTAATATATAGTTATATTAAAGTTATTATTTCATGTTTTAATAGGTTTAAGTATATTCTTTTACCTTACTTAATAGATTTAAGTTAAGGTATATTCTTTATTACCTTAACGTTTTTTTATAAGTAATAATTTCTTACCTTATAATACTAATAGTAGAATTTATATTACTAGTTTACTTATAATACCTTTTACGTAATATTACTTTAGCTTTAAGTTTATAGCTATTATATAATTTCTTACTAGATTTTCTTTATAAGTTATACCTTTATTTAAGTACTCTTATTATAAATATATATATTATATAAATTTAACCTAATATTTTTAAGTCTTTAAGCTATTATTTAAAGCGCCTTTTTATATAATTTAAATAAAGGTTTAATAGTAAAATAATTACTTTTACTTTAAGTTAAGAAATTAAAATAGCTTTAAACGCTTTAATAATAGCTTAAAAGTATTTTAATTATTTACTAGTAAGTTATTACGTAATATCTTTTAACTTATTATATATTTTTATTAGTTTATAATATACGCTTACTTTATAGGTAATAATAAATTAAATTACTTAATTATATAAGTGTTTAGCTTCTTTATAAAAGTATCTTTAAGTAAATATTATAAGAGAGATAAGAGTAAATTATTATTAAGTTAACTTATTTTTAATCTTTATTTAATATTTATTTTAAGTAAGCTTTTAATTAAGCTATACGCTTAAAAAGCGTACTTTTATAATTATTAATAATATTTTCACGTTATTAAAGTAAACGTATATTATTATTAGCATTTATATATAATTAAAGTGTATAAGCTTACTTTTTATTAGGTTAAAGTAAACTTTAACGTTTATTACCTAATTTACGTATATATTTTAAGTGGTTTTAAAGTATTATTACGTTTAATTTAATGTTTTATTAAAGGCTAAAATATTTATATTATTAATAAAACCTATAATAAGAATATTTAATACTTTTTAAAGTTACTTATAAAGTAAGGTAATATAAAGTAAAAATAATATTAATAAAAGTAATAAATCTTATAAAATATTTATTAGTATTTAATAAACCTAAAATATTTATTTATTAAAGTATAAGTAGCTTATTTTTAACTTAATTATAGCTTAAATAAACGCGATTATTTAATAAAAAAGCTTTACCTTTAAAAGTATTTAAATAAGTTTAAGATAATTAATTATATTAAAAGTATTATTAATATTTAACTATAAGAATAAGGTAATATTATATTAGCTTTAAGTTATTTTAATTACTTTTATTATAATTTTAAGCGTAATTTTAATAAACTTATTTCTCTTATTTTTTATTTATAAGTTTAAGAGTATTACTTTTATCTTAATAACCTATATAATTTATCTTATAATTATAGCTTTTATAACTTTACCTATTATATTTAAAAGTAATATTAGCTTTTAATTATTTACTTACTTATAGTTCTTTAGCTTTTTTATTAGCTTTTATAATATAATTACTTTAATAATATAAAATTAAGCTAAAAAGTAAGTGTATTTAAGTAAGCTATTAAAAAGATAAGTAATTACTTTAATAAAAGATCTCTTATAAGCTTTTAAAAGGCTAATTAATATGTTATTATCTTTAAGAGCCTTTTAACTTATTATAAATATTAAGGTTATTTTTATTTTAATAAAGTTAATGTAATTTTCTTTTAAAATATAAATAATATTAAGTTAAAAGAAGGTTAAGTTTAAAATAACGTTAAAATTAATTATAAACTTAAAGAAGAATTTCTTAATAAAAATATTAGCTTTATTAGTATATTTTATAATTAATTACTTTATAAAGTTATTTAAGTTACCTTAATATAATAGTAAAAGGTTAGTTTACTTTAAGAGAGTATAATGTTACGAACCAAGGGTACCTGAAGCAGTTGGCCGGCATTATGGGCCGCTAGCATGCAGACAAGAATAGGGCCCGACGGGATCGCAGGTTACGTGAGGGGATTAGATGGGATTAGTTTAATCTAACTTAATAGATTAAAGGGGATTAACCTAATCTAGCACGGGGGATTAAATGGGATCTATCTAATTTAGGACTATAATAGAGAGATAAACGAATACTTAAGGAGAAGGTATTCCTATAAGTTAAATAATCTAGATCTCTATTAATTAATTTAAGTAATAGTTTTACTATTAAGAGTTATACTCTTAACGGCCTTATTATAATACTGCTTAAAAAGCTACTTTATAGTATTTAATCTAACTTACTTTCTAAGAAATAAACCTATTATACCTTAAAACCTAAGCTACTATTACATTTTAATTAATTCTATTTAGTAAGTTACCTTAAAACTTTAAGTAATAATAACTTCTAAGATATTTACTTTAAGCGGAAAGACTATTAACCTTAAAGAGATAATAAAGTACCTTTATAATAAGATTACTAAGCTTAAGAAGTAAAATTAATAGCTTCTTAACTAGTAGAATAATCTCTATGAAAAACTTAAGGTATAAGAAGAGAAACTTATAGTAGTTTAAAATCTTATACCTATATCCTCTATTAATAATAATAACATGCTAAAATTCCCTAAGCCTAAATTATATGATAGTTATAAGGGTAATATAAGAAACTTTCTTATATAAGCCTAAGCTTACCTATAAGTTAACGAAAAAATCTATATGATACTTAAGTTATAGATTCTTTATATTAGTAATCTCTTAACTAGAAAAGCAATAAAATAGTAGGAGCTAACCCTTCGCGTATATCTTAAGTATAGCGCTAAAGCTAAAGTGAAAGTTATTTATATTTTCTTTAATTATAAAACCTTTAAGAAACGACTTCTTATTACATTTAAAAATCCTAATAAGTATAAGAAAGCTACATGATAACTTACTCGACTTAAGCAAACCGAATCTATAGCTTATTACGCTAGGGAGTTTAAACGTATTATAGTAAAACTTAACTAAAATACTAAACCTAAAATAAAAGTTTTTTATTAAGGACTTAAAGAAGAAGTAAAGGATAACATTTATTAAGAAGATTATTCTAAGTTATTTAATAACTTCATTAAAATAGTTATTAAGGCAAATAACCGTTTATACGAGTAACGTTACGAAAAAAGTTACAGGAAATTCGCATTATATACTAGGTTTAATAAACCTAATAATAATAAGCTACGCTAAACATTAATAGTATACGAGTACTATACTAGACCTATAGAACTTAACGCTGTAAATAAGGAAAGGGGAAAGACTTATTATAATTATAGTAAGACTAGACACTTTACGAATAAATGTAAAGCCTTAAAGAAGCTATAGAAGCTAATTCCTAAAGGTAGAAAGCTTTATATTATAAACTAAGAAGACTTACCTACGCGAAATCTTAGTATAGCAAGTAATAAAGAAAGCTTTACGTTAATAAATAATATTAGTTTAAATAAAGATTAGAAATTTAAAACCTAACTAGTACCTAATAACTTTTAGGAACACTAGACACTCTTACTAAAAAGTGAACCTTTACTAGAACGGATCTAAGAAGAAGAGAATTATTTAATTAAGAAAGATAAACCTAAAATTAAATATAAACTCCTTAATTAAACCTTTTATTATAATAATAATTGCTACACGTACCTTAGTAGTAAGTAAGCTAACGGATAGTTTTTACGAGAATAAAAGGAAAGGAGAATAACCCTTATAATATAACCAAAATTATAATAAACCGATTTAAAGATATTAAACAGGGAGTTATATTATACTAAGAATAACGCATATATTACCCAAGTTATAACCCTATAATGTAAGGAGAAAGGGAACTATATAACTACGAGTAACTCGCTTAGCCTAAGTTTAATTAATATAAATAGTAGATTAAGCAATTACTAAGGAAGCTCTAATAATACGTTAAAGGATAATCGCTAACGATAGCGCCTAGAATAACGCGCTAGAGAACAATATAAGAATAGGATTAATAAATTAAAAAACAATAGCTATTATTACAATTAAGACTAATTCCTTAACAGAGATCTAACAGGTCTTTATATACTATAAATATTAGTAGTATAATACACCTTATAATTAATATAACTATAATAGGACGAAAGATCTAAGCAATAATTAATAGCAGAGCATAAGGAAATTTTATCTCGCTAAATCTCATTAATAAATTATAATTGCCTTAAATACCTAAAGATAAGCCCTACTAACTTATAATTATAAAAGAAACTATAGTAAAGTATAGCTAAGAAGTAGTTAATATAGAAGTTACGTAGCTTTTAGTTAATATATAAGGCACGAAACACTAAGTTATACTAGATATTACAGTAATCTTAAAACATAATATTATATTAGGGATACCCTAGTTATAAGCGAGTAATCTACGAGTTAATTGGAGAACCAGCTAACTTTAATAGGATTTACTAGAATACGGTTACGAAGCAGAGAGCAGCCTATAAAGAGCACCTTATTCGAACTATAATAGGCCTCTAGGAATATATGTAATTACTAGAGAGCTAAAAGCTAAGATAATAGAGATTTCTAAGGAATACTTAAAGTATAGTAAGCTATTTAATAGAGAGCTAGAAATAGGACTACCAGAGTATTCACGCTAGGACTACGAGATTAAACTCTAGCTTAATACTAAACTAATATTTAATAAGATTTATTCTTAGAACCCTAAGCAAGACAAGGCGCTTAAGGAGTATCTAAAGAATATATTATAAAAGGGATATATAAGACTATTAAAGTCCCTAGTAAAATACCTAATCCTATAGGTATTAAAGAAGAATAGGAAACTACAATTATACATTAATTACTAACACTTAAATAAGATTATAATTAAGAATTAATACCCGTTACCGCTTATAACGGAAATTAGAGATAAGGTTAAAAAAGCTAAATGGTTTACTATACTCGACCTAAAAGAAGCCTATAACCTTATACGAATAAAAGAAGGCTACGAGTAGATAATAGCATTCTAAACTAGTAGAGGATACTATAAATATCTAGTAATGCCTTTTAGGCTTATTAACGTACTAATAACCTTTTAAAGAATAATTAATATAATCTTACGAAAATAACTAGAAGTGTTTATAGTTATATACCTTAATGATATTCTTATTTACTTAAATACCCTTAAGGAATATAAACGATATATATATAAGGTATTATAAACTCTATAGGATAATAAACTCTTAGTTAAAGCTTTAAAATACTAGTTCTACTAGAATACTATACACTTTCTAGGGTACGTGCTTACACACGAAGAAGTATAAATAAGCCTAAATAAGATTAAAACTATTAAGAAATAGCCTATATTAAAGAATTTAAAGGAAGTTAAAGGATTTATAGTATTTATAAACTTTTACTATAAATTCTTAAGCGAATATAAAGATATCTTATAACCTCTTATAAACCTAATAAAGAAAGAAGTTAGCTTTTAATAGAACGAACTAAAAGCTATAGTATTCTAAAAGATAAAAGATTTAGTTACGTTAAAACCTATATTAAAAGCACTTAATTAGAATAAACCTTATAAGCTTAAAATAAACGCCTTAGACTTTACACTAGGCGGATAGCTTAGATAATAAGATAATTAAGGAAGATTATATTTAGTTGCATTCTTCTTAAAGAAACTCTATAAACCTAAACCTAATTATAGGATCTACAATAAAGAACTTATAGCTATTATTAAGTGCTTTAAAGAATAAAGACACTATCTTATAGAAGCAAAGCATTAAATTAAGGTCTATACTAACTATAAGAATCTTATATTGTTCTTAACTATAAAGGATTTAAATAAACGATAGATTAAATAGTATAAAACCCTTATAAATAATAACTTTAAAATTATATACTATAAAGAATCTAAAAACGAAAGAGTAAACGCGCTTAGCTAAAGAGAGGACTTAAAATCGAATAAGTAAGTGAGTAATATACCCTTATTACGCGCTACTAAGGATAGAAACCTTATACTAGGTACCCGAGAAATTAATACAACCTGGTAAGTTAAGCTAGATAAAATATAAATGTATTGGATCGTATTATATATTAATAATAACAGCTATTTAAACAATTAAAAAACGAAAACGCATTTATTTAAGGAAGGTAAAACCTTCTTATATAATAAATAATAGTATATTCCTAGTACACTTTAAGAATAGCTTATTAAGGAAATATACGAGTACCTACTATACGAATATTAGGGTGTAGGAAAAACGATTAGTAGGCTAAGAAGATCGTATAACTTTCTAGAAAGCAGAAAAATAGTATAAGAAGTTATTAAGAAATACAACACGTATAATAAAGTAAAATTAACGCGACACGCACTATACGGAGAATTACAACTAATATTACCATCTAAAAGAGTATAGTAAACTATTATAATAGACTTTATCGTTAAACTACTAAAGTTAAAAGAACCTATAATAGGAGTAGCTTATAATAGCATTCTAGTTATTATAGATAAACTTATAAAATACGCCTATTACATTCTATATAAAGAATTAAGTAACACTAAGGACTTAGCGTATATATTCTTTAAAATAGTTATCGTATAGCACGGATTACTAATAAAGCTTATATTAGATCACGATAAATTATTTACCTTAAACTTTTAGAAATGCCTTATAAAAACCATAAAGATTAAATAAAGCTTATTAATAGTATTCCACCTATAATTAAATAAATAAATAAAAATCTTAAACTAAATACTCGAATAATATCTACGAAGCTATATTAACTACTAATAGAATAATTGGGTAGAATAGCTACTACTAGTATAATAGGCTTATAATAGCTCCGAGATTAACAATATAAAGATGTTACTATTTAGGGTAAATTACGAATTTAACCCTATTATTAAGACACATACGATATAGAATGTAAACGCGCTAGTAGCTATAGCGTATATAGTAACTATAATAGAAATATAAAAACACTTATAATAGGAATAGATATTTTTATAAAACCGAATAAAACACTACGCGAATAGAAAGAGATTACTAGCGTTAATCCTAGAGAAGAGATATAAAGTATACCTTATTCGTAAAAACATTAAAACTAAGCGACCTAGTAATAAACTTAACTAGAAGAAGATTAAACTATTCCTTATTAAACGGAAAATCTTAAATACTAACTATAAACTATTATTACTAAATGGAATGAGAATCCATCCTATATTTTATATATTGCTATTAGAGAAAGCACCAGATAAATCTATAATTACTATAAACATTATAATAGAAGATACTAACGAATATAAAGTTAAATAGATACTTAAAGCACGAGGAGATATAAAGAATCGTTATTATCTCGTTAAATAAAAGGGATATTTAAACTCTAAAAACACCTAGGAATTAGCTAAGAATCTTACGAACTGCTTAACGTTACTTAAATAGTTCCACTAGAAAATAAAAACTTATTAAGAATAGGGAAACCTAAGTCTACTAGAAACTTAGGTATTTAATTAAGCATATTAAACTCTAACTCTAAACGCTTTTAGGCCTTTAACTTATCTAGACTCTCCACACTATAAGCAATTATCTTCGTAGCCTTTTATCGTAAAAATTTCTCCTAGTAATAAATCCTTTATAAACGAGCTATTACCCGCTCTAAATCCTTCTTAACCGAAGCACGTTCTCTGTTAAGACAATCCTTTTTATAAAGGATACGATTATAAGTATTTAAAGACGTTCTACCCGGATTATAGCTAGTGTAACCACGCAAAGCGTATTCGTTACACCTGTCTTTCCCTTTAGTAATAATACACTCTTAATTATTTTTTTGACACGAATCGTAAGAAGGTATAATAAAGCTAAAGGTAAATATAAACTCGGAAAGACGTTTGCAATTAATCTTCTAGTTAAGGCGAGATTATTATTTTGAAACACAGTTAAAAGATATTATAAAAAGAATAATAAAGAAAGAAAAAAGGGAAAAGAGAGGAAGAAAGAGAATACTTATTAAATGAAATGAAATAGCCTTAAGGATAAGACTAATAAGGGAGAAGTATTATATTACGAACTAAGGGTACTTAAAGCAATTAGCTAGCATTATAAGCCGCTAATATATAGACAAGAATAGGGCCTAACGGGATCACAGGTCACGTGAGGGGATCAGATAGGATTAGTCTAATCTAACTTAATAGATTAAAGGGGATTAACCTAATCTAGTATAGGGGATTAAATAGAATTTATCTAATCTAGGACTATAATAGAGAGATAAACGAATACTTAAGGAGGAGGTATTCCTATAAGTCAGATAGTTTAGATCTCTATTAATTAATCTAAGTAATAGTTTTACTATTAAGAGTTATACTCTTAACAGCCTTATTATAATACTACTTAAAAAGCTACTCTATAGCATTTAACCTGACTTACTTCCTAAGAAATAGACCTACTATGCCTTAGAACCTAAGCCACCGTTACATATAACTTTAAAGTCTTACTTATCTTTTTAGTTTTTAAAGGTTTTCTTTAGCTAATAATACCTTTTTTAAAGCGTTTTATTACGTGCTTCTTTTTTCTTTAACTATAATTTAAGTTTAAGTTACCTTTACCTTATAATAAAGTTATTAATTTAGCTTTATATACCTTTTAATTTAAGCTCTTTTTACTTTATATATAGCTATTATTATTTTAATTATATAATTAATTTACTAGAATTTCTCTTTAAGTTTACTCTTTCTCTTTTTTAAAGCTATTAATTAAGTAATCTCTTATAATTACTCAATAAGTTAATTTATATATTTATTAATCTTTTAATAGTTTTAAATTAATATTAAAGTTATCTTTAAGTTAAAGTAGTATTATATTTTTATAGCTATTAGATTATCTTTTATCTTCTTTTATATATATTTTAATAATAAGATATTTAATATAAGCTTCTTCTCTTTAAGGTTAATATTAATTAATTATAAAATATAATTAAATTTAATTATATTAAACGCGCTTAAGTATATTACTTTAAGGCTTTTTATAACTTATATTAGGTTTATAGTATTATTTTTATAGCTATAATATTATTAAGTAAATTTCTTATATAGCGTAATAAGTATAAGTTATTATTACTTTATTATTTATAAAAGTCTCTTTACTTTTTTAAATATTTTATTATAAGCGTTTTATAATAGATGTTTTTAGTTAAAATTATTAATAAAAACGCTTTAATTTAAGAGCTTTATTATCTTTAATTTTATTAATAGTATTTATTAATTAAAGCTTAATAGCTTTAAATAAAGTGAAAAAATATTAATATCTTTAAGCGTTATATAGCTTTAATTCTTTTCTTTTTAAGCCTTTTACGTATTAAGGTTATATCTTTTATTAATATATATAATATTTCTTTCTTTATAATATATTAAGTAATATTTATTAAGCTTTAAGCTAAGAGGCTAATTATACCTTATTATTTCCTATTTTTATATTACTATTAGGTTAATATTAAAGCTATATTATAGTATTATATATATTTTATGTAGGGAAAAACCACACACAATATAAAGGATCGTAAAAAACTGTTAAAATACCGGTTAAAATACTATAAACATAACAGCTACAAGGGCTAAGAAGGTTAAGGTTCTATTTTTCTAGGAAGGCTCTAAAAAGCTAATTATATAATTGTGTGGCACGTAACATATCACGTGATACAGCACGTGACTAGAGGCCACGTTACTAGCTAAATTAAGCTGTAATATGCGGTCAAATTCCTCGCTGCGATGTGCGGCCGAATTCCTCCACATAACGCCCTCCCACGAATTTGGCGAGCTCACCTGAGCTAACCGGTAAATTCGGAACTAATAGCCTAAAAGAGACCTAGAGTAGTTTAAAAAAAAAAAATCTAGGTATAGAAGAAAAAGGGGTTACTAGCATCTAAAGGCAGCTAACATCGCTAGCATCCAAAGGCAGCTAGCATCGGAAGGTTACTAGCATCCAAAGGCAGCTAGCATTAGAAGGTTGCTAGCATCTAAAGGCAGCTAGTATCGGAAGGTTACTAGCATCCAAAGGCAGCTAGCATCTTTGATCAAATGGTTCAGGTGGGCGGCTTTAATTAATATCAAGCTTTAAGCTGTGTAGCCGGTTAACGGGTTAGACGGTCGGGTCAGATATTAAGGTCGGATATCAGGGTCACAGCCGGGCTTAAAGAAGCTCAATAGATTGGGTCAATATCGCCCCCCCAATTTAAGTCGGCTTGTAAGGGCTATGATTAAATGGTTCAGCTAGATAGAGCTATCAGCGGTAGCAGCTATCATTCGTAGCAGCTAGTATCCGTAACAGCTATTAATAACAGCAGCTATCAACAGCGGCGGTCTGCATCTATCGGCAGCAGCTCGCGGCTATCAATGCTAGCTATCAATGACGGCAGCTATCAACGGCGGCTGCTAGCTTTCAACGATAGCTAGTATCCAACGGCAACTAGCTTTCGAGAGCGGCGGTCTGCATCTATCGGCAGCAGCCCGCAGCTATCATCCGTAACAGCTATCAATAACAGCAGCTATCAACAGCAGCAGTCTGCATCTATCGGCAGCAGCTCGCGGCTATCGATGCTAGCTATCAATGACGGGAGCTATCAACAGCGGCTGCTATTGACGGCGGCAGTCTGCATCTATCGGCAGCAGCCTGCCGCTATCAGCGGCAGCAGCTATCAATGATAGCTATCAACAGCAGCGGTCTGCATCTATCGGCAGCAGCCCGCAGCTATCGATGACAGCAGCTATTGAAGGTAGCCGCTTTGATCAAATGGTTCAGGTGGGCAGCTTCAATCGATACCAAGCTTCGGGCTGTGTGACCGGGTCAGATATCAAGGTCAGATATTAGAGCCGGATATCCGGGTCACAGCCGGGCTCGAAGAAGCTTGATAGATTGAGCCGATACTGCCCCCCCAGTTCAAGTCAGGCTTGTGAGGGCCTTGATCAAATGGTCGGGCATGTTGGAAGCCCTGTATCGGTCGGTCGGGTCGGTCGGGTAGGTCAGGCAGGTTAGGCTGGACCTCAATTGACGATAGCTTTGGAAGCTAGCAGCTAGGTTCAGAGGCTGTAATAGCTATAGCTGAATTCAACGATAAAGACGAAGGTCATCTGGAAGGTCGGGTAGGTCGGTCAGGTTGGACCTTAATTGACGATAGCTTTGGAAGCTAGCAGCTAGGTTTAGGGGCTGTAATAGCTATAGCTGAATTCAACGAAGAAAAAGAAGGTTATCCGGAAAGGCGCTACGCAGCCGGGCTCTGCAACGGGTAGCTGAAGGTCAGGTTAGTCTCAATATCTAGGGTTATAATTGAAGGGTCGGTGCCTCTGAGAGGCCTCTCACGATATTACATATCGCGAGATGAACGCCCGGGCGAAACCACTATTTTTGTGTAGGGAAAAACCACATATAATATAAAGGATCGTAAAAAACTGTTAAAATACCGGTTAAAATACTGTGAATATAATAGCTATAAGGGCTAAGAAGGTTAAGGTTCTATTTTTCTAGAAAGGCTCTAAAAAGCTAATTATATAATTGTGTGGCACGTGACATGTCACGTGATATAGCACGTGATTAGAGGCCACGTTGCTAGCTAGATTAAGCTGCGATATGCGGTTAAATTCCTCGCTGCAATATGCGGTTGAATTCCTCCACACAATATAAGTATATTCTTTTTATTAATACTCTAATAAAGGATTTTTATTATTACTAGGTAAAGGGTTAAATAATTATAATTAATACTTTTATTAAAGAGATATTAATTAAAAGGTAATTAATATACTATAATATTTCGTTTAATTAAAAGTTAATAGTATTATAATAGTTATAACTTTCTAATAAATACTCTCTTTTCTTTATAAAAGCTTAATCTTTTACTAAGAATAAGTTACTCTTAACTCTTAATCTTAGATAATATTTATTATTATAATATAACTTAATAAACCTTATTAAGTGTTTTATATATACTTCTTTAGCTTTATTTAAGTATTTCTTTAATATAAAGTAAAGGTAAAATTAAATTAAGTATACTTTAAAGTAAAGAATATACTTTTCTTTAATATTTAATATAATAATAAAGTAGCTTTCTTCTTTATCTTTATATTAAGTAATAACGTATTAATTATACCTTAATATTACCTTATAGTATTTAATAATATAGCTTATCTTATAATAATTATAATATTAATATAAGTTAAGGGTTTTATTATAAGGTTTAATATTAAATATCTTAGCTTTATATATAAGTTTAATTTAATATAACTTATTCGCTTACTTTATCTCTTTAACTTTTAAGATTAAAATTATTTATATTATAGTATTACTTTAAGAGTAACGTATTATAATACATATAATCTTCGCGTTATTTTCCCTATTAAAATTAATAATAAGATCTTTTTTTTTAATATATTAAATAAGAAAAGCTTTTATTATAATACTAAGAATTCTTATATAAATTATTACTTTTAACTTAAAGATAACTTAAGTTTAATTTATATTTTTCTTATAGAAAAAGGTATTATCTTAAAATATAATAATTATATCTTTATTAAGTAGCTTATATATAATTATTATTATATTACTTCTTAAAGCTTAATTTATAGCTTTTATTATATCTTTAATAGTTTAATTTTAAAGTACTTTAATATTTATAATATCTTTAATAATAATTTTATAATACTAGTAATTAAAGATAATTAAAAGAAAAGGTTTTTAGGTTTACGCTTTAATTAAGTTAGCTATAACGCTTACTTAAATTCTCTATTAAGTAATATTATAAAGTACTTCTTATATTATAGCTATAATTATATTATAAAGCTATACTTTTATAATTAAAGTATTATTAATAATAATTATAGCTTTAACGTAATATTATATTACTTTTTAAGTAATATACTTCTTAAATAGTTTTTATATACGCTTTAATAAAGCTATTAAAATAAAATTAATTAATTTATTATAAATAACGCGTTTTTTATTATTAAGTTTATTTTAAATTACATTTAACTTAAGGTTACGTAATACTTATTTTATAAATTATTCTTTACTTATATTTAAGTAATAATAGCTTTATATAAGCTCTTTTTCTTCTTTATTTATTATTATTAATATTATATTCTTTATATTACCTTTATTATAACCTTAATATAATATTATAATAAGAGGTAATTAAGTGTAAGAAATTTAAATCTTAGGTTATTTTTCGTTTTAAAGGTAATCTTAAGCTAATATTACGGTATAAGAGCGAGAGTAAAAGTTTCTATGATTTTTTTTTAATTTAATATAGTTTATTTACTTACTTTATCTCTTTAACTTTTAAAATTAAAACTATTTATATTATAGTATTACTTTAAGAGTAACGCGCTATAACGCGTATAATCTTCGCGTTATTTTCTCTATTAAGATTAATAATAAGGTCTTCTTTTTTAGTGTATTAAATAAAGAAAGCTTTTATTATAATACTAAGAATTCTCGTATAAATTATTACTTCTAGCTTAAAGGTAGAATATAATAACTATATCTCTACTAGGTAGCTTACGTGTAGCTACTATTACGTTGCTTTTTAGAGCTTAGTTTATAGCCTTTATTATATCTTTAATAGTTTAATTTTATAATACTTTTATAATTATAATACCTTTAATAATAATTTTATAATACTAATAGTTAAAGATAGCTAAGAGAAGAGATTTTTAGGTTTATATTTTAATTAAGCTAACTATAATACTTACTTAAATTCTTTATTAAATAATACTATAAAGTACTTTTTATATTATAATTATAATTATATTATAAAGCTATACTTTTATAATTAAAGTATTATTAATAATAGCTATAACTTTAATATAATATTATATTACTTTTTAAGTAATATACTTCTTAAATAGTTTTTATATATACTTTAATAAAGCTATTAAAATAAAATTAATTAATTTATTATAAATAACGCGTTTTTTATTATTAAATTTATCTTAAATCACATTTAACTTAAAGTTATATAATACTTATTTTATAAACTATTCTTTACTTATATTTAAGTAATAATAGCTTTATATAAGCTCTTTTTCTTCTTTATTTATTATTATTAGTATTATATTCTTTATATTACCTTTATTATAACCTTAATATAATATTATAATAAGAGGTAATTAAGTGTAAAGAATTTAAATCTTAGAATATCTTCCGTTTTAAAGGTAATCTTAAGCTAGTAAGTATAAGAGTAAGAGTAAAAGTAAATAATATAAATAAATTACTTTAATCTATTAAGAGTAAAGTTATTAATTATTTTTAAGAAGAAATATTATTTTTTTAACTTTTCTAATAATTTCTATATAATAATTAACTTAAAATATATATAAATATAAAAAAAAAAACTTAAAATATTTAAAAGTAAATTAAAAAATTATTTTTATTTTTTAAAAGATAATAAATTAAATTCTTTTATTAAAAAGTATAAAAGCTTATTATTTTTATATTTTTTAATATTTTCAAATGTTTCTAATTTAATAATAAATGTAAATATAATATCTTTAATAATAATTTTTAAAATATAAGTTATATAATAAATATTAAAAGGTTTTAGGTTTTTTTTATATAAAAGTTTAAAAAAAAGATAAGAAAAGTATTATTATTAAAGTTATTATCTCTAATAAAACTATAATTTAAAATACGTTAATAAAATATTATAAAATAACCTTATAACTAACTTACCTTAATATTTATTTTAATTTTATATTATATTCTAATAATAATTAATTAAAATAAAGATTAATAGAACTTTTAATATAAGTATTAAATAAATATTTAAATTCTAAATATAATTAATTTAAAAAGTTAAATAATAATATAATATTATATAATAAAGATAAGAAAAAATAATAAAAATAATAAATTTATTAATTAAATAGTATTTTAAATTAAATTTAAAGTTTAATTAATTAGCTATAACTCTTGAATAAGATTTAAAATTAATAAAAGTTTAAATATTAAGTTAAATAAATATATAACTTAATTTATTAACTCAATTTTAAATTATATTAATTATATTCTTCTTTATCTTTAAATATAAAATATTTATATAAGAAAGTATATTTTAATAATAAAAAAAGCTAATATCTTAACTAAAATAAGTTAATATTATAATAAAATATATAATATAATATTTTAAACTTACTTATTATAATAGCTTCTTAACTTTTTAAAGCTTTTACTAGTAATAATAGTAAAAGATAGGTTATTTTAAAGTATAAACTTAATAGTTAATATAAGAGTAGTATTCTTAGAAAATTTACTAATAATAGTATTATTTTTAGGTCTTTTATTACTTCTTTTACTATTAAATATACTAGATTAAGCTAATATTTTAAATAATAAAGGTAATTTTATATTAATAGGCACTTAATATTAATAAATTAGTAATTAATATCTTTAAAGTATTATAATATATTAAAAGAATAGTTTAAAGATAATAACTTATACGTTAATTTAAAATTTTCTTTATTTTTTAAGGTTATAATAAAAGAATATTTTTTTTATAGTATATAATACTATTAAAAGACTAAAAACGCTTTACTTTATTATAAAAAGTAAATAAATAGTTTTATTAAGTGTAAAAATAATAAATAAGTCTTTTTTTATTAAAATTAATCTTTAATAATTAAAAATTAAAGAGATTATATTAAAAGATATATAATATTAAATTAAATTAATTACTCTTATTATTTTTAAGGTTATTTGTATATTAATTTAGCGTTAAAAGACTTATAATAAAGTTATTATTTATAAATAAGTTAGGTTTAAAATTAAAGGGATTTTTAGCTATTTTTAATAATAAATAAAATAAGGTTTTAAGGTAAAAAAAGTAATTATTATATACCTTAAAAGTAAAGTTATTTAATAAATAAAAAAGTTTTATTAAAAGTAAAATATTAATTAAGTTATAAGTATTAAAGTATTAATATAAAAAAAGAGAATTTTAAACTTTAAAGAGAGATAATATAATTAATATATAAAGTTTAAATATAATAAAAGATATTATAAAAACCTTAAATTTTAAGTAGTTTTTTAATACTTAACTTACTCTTAAAACGTGTATATTTATATAAAAACTAGTGAAAAATTTATAAGATAAAATATAATTATTATAAGATAATAGAATATATTAATATAATTATAATATATAAAAATCTTTTTATTATATTATATTAAAGCGTTTTTTTACTAAAAATATATATATATATACTATAAAAAGTATTTATATTTTTAAACTTTAAGTTAATATAACTTTAAAAATATTAAACCTATAAAATTACACTTAATATATAAAGATAAAGCTTTTTAAGAGCTATTAATTAATTTTATTTTCATTTATTTTAATCTATTATTAATAAAGATATTTTAATTTATATAATATAGCGTTTTTATTAAAGTAAAGTAACTTAAATACTTTACTTTCTTTATATTATTAAATATTATATATAATATCTTTATAATTACTAATTAAAAATAAATAAAAATAATATTTTTAAATAGCTAAGATTATAAGCTTTTAAATAATATTAATTTTATAATAAAATTTATTTTTTTATAAAGTTATAATAAATTAAATATATAATATAATAAAAGTTATAGAATTTATTTTTAATATATATATATATATATATTATAATATATATAAGTATATTTAAATATTTTATAATTATAAAATATATAAATAAATATAAAAAAAGCTAAAGAATTTAATAATATATAATTTATATATTATATATATTATATTAATAAAAATATTTAAAATATAAAGTATAATAAATAATTTAAATTTATAATAAATAAAAGAAAAAATAAAATAATATATATAATTAAGAATATACTATTATATAATTGTCTTATAATATATATATATTTTTATTTATTATTTAATATTATTTTTAAAATAATTAATATATATTATATATTTCTTTATTTATTTATATATAATATAAGTAAAAGAAATTATTTAAAAAATATTTACTTAATTTATATAATATAATATCTTTATAAAGCTTAAAAAAAACCTTATTTTTTTATTTATTTTATATAAAAGTTATATAATATTTTATGTTTATTTTAGTTTTAAAGTATAATATTTTATTTATACGTAAACTTTTAAGTATAATTTTTATATTATTATAATAAGAAAAAAATCTATTATTATTATATATTTTTTAAAATTTATTATTAAATATTCTAATAATATATTTATAGGTATTTTATTTATATATTATATTATATTATATTATATTATATTATATTATATTATATTATATTATATTATAATATATTATAAGATAAGAATACCTATAAATGTATTATAAGGCTATAAAATATCTAATATTATAAATAAATGCTTATATAAGTATATTATATATTAAAATAAAGCTAAAAATCACGTGATATTAAATCTCTAAAAATTAGCCTTAAGATATAAATATTAAGCGAGATATTAAGCTTTAAAGTTATATCTTAAACTAAAAAGTAAGTCAAGTGAGGCGAATTTTTAATTACTTATAACTTTTTAAGATAGATTTATAACTTATTTTTTAATTTTTAATAAATATTTACGTAATATATTATAAAGTAATAATAACTATAAGTTAAAGCTATTTAAACGCTTTTTTAATTATATATAATAGTTTAATTACCTTTAATATAAGAGTAATTTATTTACTTTTTCTTAAGTAAATAAATTTTAAAAGTTTTATAGCTTATTAAAAAGTTATAATGCTTACTTTTACTTTTAATTTAACTTAGCTTTCTATACGTGTAAGATTAACGTTATTTTACGTAAGCTTATAATTATAAAATAATACTTTTTCTTTTTTCTTTAAGCTTATTAAATAAGTTTTATAAATATTAACTTTAATATTATTATTATAAATTTTTATATTACTTAATTATTAAAGCTTTTAATTATTAGGCGACTTATAACACTTATTATAAGCTCTCTTTTAATTAATTATACGTATAATATATTATTTAAGATATCTCTAGTATTATATTTTAAGTAAAACATAGTATTATATAAATTACTATTAGAGATTTTTAATTACTTATATTTATTATAAATTATATTAAGTAAAAGATTATAAAGTATAACTTTTATTATATTACTTTATATTACTTAATTTTTATTATTATATATATTTATTATTATCTCTAGAGCTCTTATAAATATAGTAAATACAAGTGTATTGTATATTATATTTTATATTGTATTGTATTTTCGTGTATTATATTTAAATACATTACATTACATTACTAAAATACCTATAAATATATTATAAGTTAAAAACACCCTCGTTTTTTTAACTTAGAATTATAAGGCTAATTATAAGAGTTATAAGGGAAAATTTTATATCATTAGAAAGAGCTAAATTAGCTCTTTAAAATGCCCTACTTTTTACTATTATAAGTTACTACATTAAAAAGTTAAAAGTAATTAAAAATTCGCTATACTTTACTTACTTTTTATTTTAAGACGTAACTTTAAAGCTAAATATCTCGCTTAATACCTACATTTTAAGGTTAAATTTTAAAGATTTAAAATCACGTGATTTTTAGCTTTATCTTCATATATAATATGCTTATATAAGCATTTATTTATAATATTAGATATTTTTTAGCCTTATAATACATTTATAGGTATTCTTATCTTATAATGTATTGTAATATATTACATTATAATATAATATAATATAGTATAGTAAAAAATACAAAAAATACAATACATTTAGAGTCTAATTATCTCTTTAATAAAATTTACTTAAAGCTTATATATTATATAAATTTTTTACTTATTATTATATAATAATTATAGCTTATATTTACTTAAGCGTTTATAAACTTTAAGATATTAATTAATATAAAAATTAAAAGAGATAATATATTTATTTTTAACTTAATTTTCTTTAACTTTTACTTTTTAAAGAAAATACTTTTTATTTTATAATTATTATTATATTATAATACTTTTATTAAAAAACTTATTATAAAAGTATATTATTTTTTAATTACTTATTATTCTTATTTAAGCTATTAAATATTTCTCTTATTATAATATCTTTTATATTAAATATTTATAATTATTATATAAGTAAAAAAGTATATTTAAATATATAATACTTTATTTATTTATAATTAATATATTTTCTTTTCTTTTCTTATTAATTAATTATTTCTTTTAAAACTTAATAAACTCTTTTCTCTTATTTACTTTTATAGTAATTTTAACTTATATTTCTCTTAAATTTAACTTAAAACTTTATTTTTATTATATTTATTATTTATATATATTTTTACTTATTAATTATTTTATTTTAAAGAAAATCTTCTTATTTAACTTATTTTAAAACTCTTCTTTTAATTATAAAAATTTAATATTAATAATTATATTATAAAGTTAAGCTATTATTTTATTATACTTAGAGTATTAATAAGAAAACTACATTTTTAATTTTTAAAAAAGCTTAAATAATTAATAATAAATCTAATAAAATACTTGAATTATAATAATAAATACATAAATTAGCTAATATTATAACTAATTAACTCACTTATAAAAGTGGGTTCTTTTAGCTAATTATAAGCTTAAAAACTAGATTATGTAATTTTCTAAAAACACACTACACTATACTACACTATAAAAACTACATTTTATAGTTTTTACAGTTCTAGGCTTATAAGAGCTTATAAGGACCCACTTTTTTTGGTTAGCTTATAGTAGAAGATTTATACTATTTATCCGTAAAACTTATAATCTTATAAGTATTTTATTAGATTTAATATAAATTTTTATATTCGAAACTATAAAAACTATAAAACTATAAAACTACACTACAGTTAATGCTCTAATTATACTTAAAGTATAATATTTTTTTACTTATAATCTTTTTTTATATATACTTATTTAAAGCTTATTATAATTTTATAAGCTTTATAAAATTAACTTATAATATTTCTTTAATAAGTATAAGTCTCTTTTTAAATTAAATAAAAAAGTTAATAAATAACTTATTTTAATATTATTATATTTAATTTAACTTTATAAGCATAATTTTCTTTTAAAAAAAGTTTAAATATATAAATAATAACTTATAAAGAGAGCTAGAAGCTATTATAAGGCTAGCCTAATATTAAAGGCTATAGAAAGAGGCTATACGTACGAAAATTAAGGGTTTAAAGAAGAAAGAAAGAAAGAAAAATTAATAGCTTAGTTTAAAGCTCTTATAAAAGCTACGATAGTCCTTAAACAGCTAGTAGTAGCTAGCCGAGCTCGGCTAGGTAACCCTAGAAGTAAGGATAAAGTAATGTTTACTATAACACACTAACTATACTAGGAATATCCGGGATACAGCCTAGACCTCTACTATACACGCTCTAACGAACCGCTACTAGAATAGCTAGCCTAGTAGGTACCTTTAACTTATATAATTTAAAATACGCTTTATATAATTATAGGTTATAGTAGAGTAAAAATAACTTAAAATAAAAGTAAAAGGGTTTTTCTTTTTATATAAGGAGTTTTCTTACTTATATTACATGTAAAAGTATTAGAATAGCTTATAATAGCTTTAAGGTACTTAAATAATATATAAATAATAAATATTTCAAAAATTAAAATAAGTTATAAGTTTTTACTTTACTTAATTTAAAAAATAAAGTTATATAACTTTTAACTTTATTAAAAAGATTTTAATAAATAAAAACCTATTAATTATAAGTATTATTAATAAATTATATATTTTTAATTAACTTATATATTATAAGTTTCTTTTAAGCTTTAAATATATTTTTATTATTATTAAATAAGCTTTTTATTAAAATTAACTTTTATTTTATTAAAGTTTTATTATTAATAAACATTCTTATAATAAATATAACTTATATTACTTAATTTTATAAAGTATAATATTATTTACAAAGTTAATAAAGTCTTTTAACTTAAGTATTTATAATCTTTTATAATATTATAAAGTTAAATAAAATACTTTTACTTAACGTAAAAATATTAAGTATAAGTAAGTTTTATTTTATATTAAATATTACTTTATTAAAGTTATTTATAATAAAATTTATTTCTTATTCTAAATTAATTTATATTATATTATTATAAGTATATATTTTTAAAAAGTAAAAATAAACTTAAGAAAAAAGAAAAAGAAAAAAAAGAGCTTTTCTTTTCTTTTCTCTCTTATATTTTTACTTAACTTATAAATTATATAAGTTAAATTTAAGCTATCTTTATATGAGATTTAATATAAGCTTAAGCTATTAGCTTAAACCTATAATAGTAAATAACTTAAAATAATTTATTCTATAATTAAAATAATTAAAGCTATTAAGGTTTAGTTATAAGGATTTAGCTAATTAAAACCTAGGATACATAAAGCTTAAAAAGAAGTAATATATAATAGATTTTAAAAGAGAGCTTAGTATAGTATTAGAGTTAATACTAGGTTTTCTTTCTCTTAGTTTATTAGAGAGAAAAGTAAACTTAGTTACGTTATATAGTAAAGTAAAAGGTAATATTACTAGAGACACTTTTAGTAGAAATAAAAAAAAAGAACACTAATTAATAAAACTAATACTTTAAATTATTATATAGCTCTAATAAACTACTAGTAGAATAGCTAGCCTAATAGGTACCTTTAACCTATTTTACTAGCCTAAACGCGACACACACACACACACTTGTAACTCTATACGCGGTATCGCGATCTAGTTACTTTTTAATTCTTATAACTTACTTCTTAAGAATAATAAGGTTCTTAAATAAGTAATAAATTAATTTAAATAAAGTAATTAAATACTTTTAAAATACTAGTAATTTTAATTACACGTATTATAAGTTATAGCTTATTATAAGTGTAAATAAATACTTAAATAACTTAAATAATTTAGTTATATAATATAAGCTTATATAAAATTAATTAAAAGACTTAATAAAATATTAATAAAAGACCTTATAAAACTAATTATAAAAGCGAAACTTATTATATTAAAGACTTATACGTGTACCTATTCTCTTATACTAATAATACAGCTATAATTAAATACACTATTTAACTTCCTTTAACTTGTAAGTATAAATGCTACTATACACTATATAATACGAAATACGCTTTATATAACTTTATAATTATAGTAAGATAAGAATAACTTAAAATAAAAGTAAAAGGGTTTTTCTTTTTATTAAAAGGGTTTTTTTACTTAAACTATATTTAAAAGTACTAAAATAGCTTATAATACCTTTAAGGTACCTAAAATAAATAATTAAATAAATAGCTTAAGAACTTAAAGATATTAAGTTAAATTTACGTAATATACGCGTTTATTATAAGAGTACTTAAATAAAAATATAAATTATAAAGAAAATTTAATAAGAAAATAATATAATAACTATAAACTTAAAGCTAAAATAATATTACGTAAAAAGCGCTATAAAGAAACTAATAATATAAATTCTATTAATAGTATTATAAAGCTAAAATATATTACTTATAAAGAAATATTAAGGTAATAAAAAATATATCTTAACTTAAATTTATTAAGTAAAGTTAAAAGCTATACTTAAGCCTAATAAAGTAAAAAATAATAACGTTAATATAATTATATATTAATTATATAAGTCTTAATAAATTTCTTTAAAAATAATATATTTTTAAGGTAAAGTTTCTCTTATATTAGTATAAAATAAATTAAAGAATATATATTATATTATTATTAAATACCTATTATATATAAATAATTTATCAACCGAAATCTAGATAATAAGGCTAGCTATCAACTAGTTAGGCCACATAGCGGGCTTTTAATAAGCCTAGCACTAAAATAACCCGAAATACAGGTAGTATTAAATTTAATACAGCGCTTATTACAGCATAGCACCTAATATAGGACCTAATACAGGTCTATTATAGGGGGGTTACACACTATAACTAGCTGTAATACTAGCTAAAACACAACTAAAATAACCTTATAAGACTAACTAAATATAGTTAAATATTTAAAAACTAAATATTTAATATTTTCTAATATTTTAGATATATATAAAGGTAAAATTCCCGTTTAAAACGTTTAGAAAAATAAGCTTAAATACACTCTTTTATCTATACTATTATATGCCTTTTCTAGCTAGCTCTTTAACTTTAATAACACTCTTTAATTATATTAAGTATTATAATTAAAGATTATTTAAAAGCTACTTAATACGTAAGATAAAAGGTAAAGGTAATAGTATATCTTATAAAAAATCTCGTTTTATAATTTAAGAATAAAATAATAATAGTAAGAAAGTAATATTAACTTAAGCTTTAATAATATAATAAGCTATTAATAACTTGTAATAATACTTATACTTTTACTTATATTAAAAGATATTAAATTATAGCTAGAGTATTAGAAGTAGTATAGTTTTATAGTTTTATAGTTTTTATAGTTTCTCATATAATAAATAATATTAAATCTAATAAAATACCTATAAGATTATAAGTTTTATAAATAAATAGTATAAATTTTATACTATAAGCTAAAATAAAAAAATAGGTTCTTATAAGCTCTTATAAGCCTAGAACTTAAATAAATATAAATGTAGTTTTTATAGTATAGTATAATATAGTAATTTTTCATAAAATTATATAATTTGATTTTATAGCTTATTAGAAGTTAAAAGGGCCCACTTTTTTACGTAAGCTAATTGGTTATAATGTTAGCTAATTTATGTATGTATTATTATAATTCAAGTATTTTATTTAATTTATTATTAAATATTTAAGCTTTTTTAAAAATTAAAAATATAGTTTTCTTATTAATACTCTAATTATGGCTATAAGATATTATATAGGTATATATACAATTAATAATAACGTTAAATTAAATTATCTTAGCTTATCTTTTAACGAAAATTAAGAAGAATGTTTGAAAGATATTATTATAATTATTATAAAATTAAGGCCTTAAATATATCTTAATTAATTTTTCAACTATAATATTATATATATTTATTAATAAATTATTTATAAATAATAAGAACTTATACTTATAAATTAAACTTATAATTACTTTAAGTATTAAAAAGAAAAGAGATATTAAATATATTATAAAAGAAAATATTATAATATATAACTTAATTAAAAGTAAATAAGTAACTTAAAGTATCTTAGCTTTAAAGTTATATAATATAATTTAAGGTGTTAATATAACTTATATAATTAAAATAACTCTTAAAATTATTATTAATTAATTATTACTTTTATAAATTTTAATTATTCTTTATAAGAGTATAATTACGCTTATAAAGATAAGAGAGATTAATTAACTCTTTTTCTTTTATTTGTAACGCGCACACGGAGTCACCTATGAAGAGGGACCGAATCGGGTCCGCTTGTATACCAAAACGGGGTACGAATCCCCACCGATTCTAGTCCGAATCCCATGAGTATTATCACGTGAGAAGCGGGCACGAATCGGGGCTGGAACCCTTAATAAATAAGTATAAAAGAATTAGTCCGAATATTAGATGATTCGGACAAGTTTTAGTCTTGTATTACTAGGAGACCTAAGAATAGAGTTCTTTCCTGATTCCTTACCTAATCGTCCCATATCCTGGGTTTATCCTAACATTATTAAGCTTTCTTTTACCTTTATAATATAGTAGTTAAACGCTATAGAGCCCTATTTTAGTCTAGTAGAGAGCTAGTTTAAACCTAGTTAAAGGCACTTAAATTTTTAGCTTAATTACCTAAAAATTTAATTAACTTATAACTTTAATTACGTGATTTTAAGGGTAAAATAAGTTAAGCTTACCTAAAAAATTAACTAATAGGCTTAAAGCTTTAAGATAAGAGAAAATTAAGCTAATACGTATTATAATTATAATATAATATATTATAAAAAAATGAAGATAATAGGTTAAAAATAAGTGAAAGTAAATAATTAATACCTATAACTTATATAAGAAGAAATATACTTTATATTATAGCGTAATATAACGCGAAAAAGGCTTTATAAATATAAGTAAATTTTTTCTTTCTTTAAGGGTTGTTTTACTTAAAATACAGGTTAATATACTAGAATAGCTTTTAAGAGCTCTAGCATACTTAAATAATAATAACCTTTCTTTTTCTTTTTCTTTTTCTTTTATAAAAAGGTCTTATAATAAAAGAAAAGTTTCTAATATTATAATAATTATTACGTTAAAACGTAGTATTATTTAACTTAATTAAATATACTTATATATAAATTACTTTAATTAGTTAAAATAAGGTTAACTTAACCGAATATATTAAGCTATATATAATAACGTATAAAAGAAATTACCGTAAGAATAATACTATATATAAAGGCTATAATACCTTATATATATAACTATTTAGCTTTCTCTCTTAGATATACTTGAGTTTAATTAATTTATTATACCTACCTATAAATATCTATACTTTCCCTTATAAAACCTCTAATTAGAAACTATAAAAACTATAAAACTGTAAAACTATACTACTTTTAAAGCTTTAATTATAATAAACTTAATTTTTACTTACTTTTAAAGCTACTTAACTAAGCGTAATTAGCTATTATTAGCTATTTAAGGTTTTTTATAGCCTTTAAAAGAGCCTTAAACTTAACTATTAATTTTTATTTCTTTCTTCTTTAAACCCTTAAATTTAGTATATATTATCTTCTTATATAGTTTTTAAGTTAAGCTAGCTTTATAGTAGCTTTTTAAATAAGTATATATAATATAATAGAATAGAATATAATAAATAAAATAGAATAGAATAATAATAGAATAGAATAGCAATATAATAGATAGAATAAATATAATATCATATACTATAATATAATCTCATATCATACTCCTATAATCTAATCTAATATCATCTACTATACTCTCCTCTCCTTCATCTCATATACTCATCTCCTCTCCTCTCCTCTCATCTCTCTCTCTCCTCTCCTTCCTCTCCTCTCCTCTACTCTCCCTCCTCTCCTCTCTATCCTCTCCTCTCCTCTCCTCTCCTCTCTTATGCTCTCCTCTCCTCTCCTCCTCTCCTCTCCTCTCCTCTCCTCTCCTCTCCTCTCTCTACTTCCTACTAATATTTAAGCGTACTAGTTCAGCGATAAGCTTTACTTAGTTCTATAAAGAGCTAGTTTAAATTTGATTAAAGGTACTTAAATCTTTCGCTTAATTACTTAAAATTTAATTAACTTATAGCTTAATTACGTAATAATAAAAGTAAAATTAAGCTAAGCGTATCTAAGAAATTAGCTAATAAGCTTAAAGCTTTAAGAAAGAGGTCAATTAAGCTAGCACGTATTATAGCCGTAATATAATAATTATAGCTGTAAGCGAGTATAGCGGCTGCAAATTCGGCTAGTTACCCATCATAGACTGGGTTTTCCGCCTATCGGTTTCAAGTTCCAGTGAGAAGCTAGCATTAAACAATGCCAACGGCCTCCCAATAAGCGAGTTGACACACTGGCTGTAGGCGCCGGGAACGAAACCGGCTCGGGAAGGCAAGGAGGTATGGGCGACTCCCATCACCAGTAAACTGGTCAATCAAGCGGTTCAGTTTATCAAACTACACCGACCAGGATCACGACGAGGTTCGGGAAGCCATTGTCGTGGCTATTAACCTGTATCGTGAAACCAAGATTCCAGAACTTGGGAACCACGTTCCTCTTATTCCAAAGTACGGATGTTATGTGCGCTCTGTCCTCGTCACCAAGTTTGTGGACCCAAAAGTCGACGTGATTTCTTCTGATCCATCCACCGACTCGCCAGCAATCTTGCTGTGTCACACAATTGTAAGCCCAGAAACAATGTTATGTCTGTTCTCTCAGGAGGTCCTCATCGCCCGATCTTTAGGGTTTCTCTTTTACATAGCCCACTCACCAACAGTCATTTGTAGCTGCTAGTGATCTAGATTAAGAGGAGACCAAGATAGCATTGAAGAAGGCATATACCGCCGACCACGGGACAGATGATGTCACAATCCCCATTGACACCGTAAATTGGAAGCGTAGTGCCCCTGCCTCGAATGACAAGGTTTATCTCTGGGATGCAGTCTCCTCATCCGATACCTCAGCTCGACAACGCTTGATGGAAAGCCTCTCTTCTTGTTATCTCCGGAAGGTCCAAGAAAAGATGAACAAGAAATATTTTGAGGATGACACAGCCTCTTCCGCACTTATAAAGTCTCAGCTTGGTTCAATTTGTTGGCGTTGGGTCATCATGCTCGATGGTTATACTAAAGGTGTGACCAAAGCTAAAGCCTCGCGGTCCGATATTTAAAATCGGAACTCGTTGAAAGCGTCTTGAATGCTAAGACTTTGGCTAGAAAGATTCCTAGTGCTATAGAAACCGCTGCTTTTCGATCAACCTTCTTTTATCGAGTCTCGTCGACTGATAATCCAACATCTACTACTATCACCGCAACTTAGCTAGAGCAAGACCTCATTTTCCGTATCAATCTAGAGCTCTACACTGCGGGCACATATGAGCTGGAATCAATTATCATTAAATTGCCTCTGGGGAACCCACGAAAAAGCCGCCGGCGTTGATGTTATCGTTTTAAGGGAGCGGGGAGGAGATGATATCTAATCTTCGTTTCAATATTACGGTTGATACAATTACAAAAGATGGCAAGGCAACAGGCATTAACCTACGAATGGTACCTCGTAGCCGACGTGGGTTTGTGCCCGTGACTAGCTGTAGTGAGCTTAGCTTTATTCTCAATGGCGTTTTGATTAGCTAAGTCACGAAGAAGACTGAAGTCAAACTCTCGATAAAAGAGCAGTACCGGAAGGAAGGTTCTTGAGATCCAGCAACTACCCCGGACACGGTAACGTTGGTGCCGGGAAGTACACCAGGTAAGGTAGAAGATATCCGATTATGTATGATGAGAAAGATTCAGGTATTATATCATTAAACATTAACTGTATTCTTTTTATCAGGTAATATAACGTGGCGGCCTTACCCAAGCTAAAGACCCACAACGGACAACGTAATAATAATGATATAAAATGCTATTTATAATAGCTAGTTACTCCTAATACTCTTAGCTGTTAACGGGAAAAGCCTACTATTATTCGGTATCGTCGAATATAGCCACCCTAAACCTCACAAAGGTTCCCGCTATTACCCTATTATAGCCGTTATTTCAATAGAGATAAATTCCTCATTGAATCACTCAACGGATCACCTACGATATTTATAAAAAGGGCCTAATCTACCTAGCTAGATAGCTTTAATCCAAGGACCAGTACACTAGACTGTTTAATTCAATCTTTAGCTTACAATCGTGATATTAGCCGACGGCCTTAGTTCGCCAGGGATAGGGTAAAACACGTAAACCCGCATGCACCGACGGATTTCACGACATATATTTTTCCTTTATTTCTCTGTTTTCTCCTAAGCTTCTACAAGTAGCAGATGTTCTTACGTGAAGTTTGAATCCTCTGGAGATCAATTTTTAAAGAGCCGACAGCAACAAGCTCTCTGGGCCGCACAGCTCGTCTAGAGTTTGCAGCATCACGAAACCCGGATCGTCCCACGCCAGCTCCAAGGACATATCCAAAAGCCGCCATGAATGCATTGCTAGGATCCTTGACTATATCATACACTGTCATACCCGCATCTCCTGTTGCGCCTATTAGGCGCAGCATAGATCGGGCGGCTGTTAAACCAGCCGAGCCGGCCGCCTCCCCAACGACGGGAATGAAGGATAATATTCCCATAACCATGTTTAGAATGAACTCTTCTTTCTGCTTTTTCACAATCTCCTCGGCCTCGTCGATAATACTTTTCATATTTTCGACTGCTGCCTGCAAGGTTAGTGCTGGCAGCGACGCCGCGTCCACGACGTCTGACCACGGCATCAGGGTGTCGTAGATATTCAGATCCTTGATAATCTCCAAATTCTCCGCCAGGCTTGTAATCTTGTCAATGGAGTCACCGAAAATCTTCTTTGGGTTGTATACCTTGATCTTGTCGTCAACGGCGATCGGATAGTTGTACCACCAAACGTCGTTCTGGTCTATGCATTTAAGAATGTCCTTCCCGGCGTATTGGCAATCGTTGCTTGTCTTCATATGTCTTCTTCCGAACGCTATCCAAGCCTCCTCAATACCATACTTGCTCCCGATGTCCTTCCAAAACCTCTCCTCGTCCTGAAGGTGGAACGTGGCGTTGGGAGTGGTTTCCGTAGAAATCATTTCGAGGGTATGCTGCTGCTGTGGACATTTGATATCCAACGTTTGATATCCGCTCTTGCAGCCAGCAAATCTCGCGCAATTCTCTTGACAGGTGGCATATGTACAGTCACTGCAACACTTGACCTTCTTATATTCCGAGCATTTGAAGTATTGATGCACTTTGTTGCTCGCCATAAAGGCATCAATCTGCGCAGGGACTTGTTGTTTTACGAACCGTTCATAGGTTTTGAATTTGCTATCATAACCATTTTTGAGAAGCTCGGAGTACTTGTTCAAAGCTTCTTTAATTATATTCGACTCTGCATCGGCGATGTATTGCTCCGTGCAGTGAGTAGGCATCATGGTTAGCTGTTTTTCAACATCGCCCAACGTGCTGTATCTGCCACCACAGTCTGGATAAAAGTCAGGATCAATGAATGGCTTAAAATCGTCCTCCAAATCGTCATCAGGTATACCATCCCCGCTGATAGCATAATGTTAGAATTTTGAGAGATTTAAATATAATTCGAGAAGACGGAAGAATCCACAGAAGTTAGGGGTATAACAACTTACGGTAGGAACTTCTGCAAGTCAACAGCCCAGTCTGTCGTCCCAGCAAAGTTATTCATGAGATAAAACTGAGTGCGAATATCCTTGTGTTTGTCGTCCATGTACGCCACCCATTCAGTGTCGTCATAGACCATGATATTGGAGCCAGCGTCTCGCCACTGCTTATTGACCCTGCCACTAGTAAGAATTTCCTCAATCTCTGCATTAGCTATGTAGCCAGACGTGCCCGTACAACGGCCTTTGGCAGCGTTAGATCTGCGAGGAGTTCCAGTAAATTTGCAAAGTGGTCCGTAACAGCCAGCTTCAGCCATCTTGAAAGAGCGCCCGTAGCTGGCGACGCCCACCACGATCTTATTAGAGGGAACGCCGACCTTAGTAATCATAGCAAGGGCATCCTTAGTTTCGGTCATATTAATGTGGGATCTCAGACAATTCCCTGTTGGACAGCCAGGAGATGTCCACTTGTTGCCAGAATCCCATTGACCATAGAGGTCATATGTCATAAATACAATATAATCGAGTGAGATGGCCATGAGTGAGATGGGAAACGCTTTCAGATACCAATATGATGATGGAGCTGCAAAGGACACAGATTTAGTATCAGATAGTCTAAATTTTAGTTCGTCGAGAAATTTGAAATAGTTGAGGCCGTTTTTAGGGTCATCGGCTGGGAGATCAGGGATATGAGGGGCCTATATTCGTGTTAGTGCTCGACCCTTAACTAGTATGCAGTAGAAACCACATCAAGGCTAGAATACTTGCCCCAGGATACTCCCAGTCAAGGTCAACTCCGTCAAGCTCGTGCTGGGTCACGAAGTCCACAACATTCGTGATGAACTTATCGCGGTTCCCTGGCTGGACAGCTTCGCGAAGGATATTATACGTCCCAGGCAAGGCGCTGAAGTCCCAGCCTCCAAGTGAGATAATCCTTCTAACACCAGTCATAGCCTTCAGCTTGTAAAACTGGGTCTGAACTTTGCTGATATCTATTTTGAAGTCTTTCGTCACTTCACCGAAGGCGAAGTGGATATGAGAATATTTGCTGGTATCAATTTCGTCAACATCCATCCACAAACAGGATCGATTGTGATTCCACGCTTCAAAATACGCAATTTTGATAACACTCAGAGGTGGCGAACTTCTAATAATGGCTCTTCCGCAATTACTAATGCCTAAATATCTCGTCAATAGGTCATGCTGAAGAGGAGTGAAAATTCCGTTGGTCAGGCTCCTACTCACATCCATTCCTGATGCCAGAAGTCCCTGGGGCACCTGTTTCAGACTCGGATTCAATGCAAAAGTCGTCTGAAAGCCCGCACTGACCCCAAACATTACAACAAGCCTTGAGAGGACAGGGGTTAAGCTTCGACAAGTCGAAGCCCTTAGCTTGCGCCTTTGTACCGGGAACTGTTGGACCGCAGACAGCATTAGATACCGGTTCCGGCATGGGCGGTTCCCCCTCACTAACGCAGAGTCTGAAGCCGACCCAGAGCAACTTGCAGCCATTCCAGCCCCATGTGTCCTTGTTGAAGCCCTCGATATCTTTAACTGTAAGGTCCCGAGAAGCGGCTATGCTAGCACAGCTGTCGCCTTGATTCGTCTTCACAGAAGCGCAAGTCCCGTCCGACTCGGGCTTTGGACGCCGGTCCGGTAACTTCCCGCGCGAGCAACAGACTTGCTGGCCTTCAGCTAGGGTAGAGCATAGATCCTCTTTAGTGTTAACCCTCATAAAGTCGCTTGCACTAAGGCTACATTTTGATGCTGGGGAGCTGCAGCTATCACCGCTCTTTACTTCGTTGGTTACACAAGTGCCGTCGGACTTGGAATCAGAAATACTTGAAGGGAGGATGCCCAAAGTACAGCAAACCTTCTCACCAATAACCAGAGTGTTGCAAAAGTTCGCACGGCGATTATATTTTATCAGGTCGGACTGGCTTACTCCGCAAGTCTTGGCCAAAGCCCAGCAACCATCGCCGCTTCTAACGGTGAGCGTTTTGCAATAGACCCGACGGAGATTATGCCAGAAAGACCTAGAGCCAAGATGTGTACCGGTCGCATTCGAAGAATCCGTTAAATTGGTTGGCTCAATGATAGAGGGCACACGGATTGTAACTTCCTTCCAATCTCGCCCACCACCCGGACCGACGCATTTGCCGCTTGCCCAGCTCCTGACGGCTTCCTGAGCAAATTTCAAGTTGTTTGCGCTAGTGGCAACTACTCCAAAGGCATAGTCCGCTCCAAGGCCATGTTTCTGACACAATTGAAGAAATGTCGTCTTGGAAATGGACCTTTCCGTCGCATATGTGAGGAGGGTACTGATAGCGTCAATGGCCAGTCCATGCTGATGAAGCTCAGCGCCAGCAAAAACGCCAACGACAGAAGTTTGGCTGTAGCCAAAGGCCAAGGCATTTTTCGTACAAGAAGGTACTTGAGCAGCCAAGTAATACATAACCTGGCGACTAGCTGACACCAGATGTTGAGTTACAAACGTATCATTGTTTCGAGTGGGAGTTGAGACTTCCAACAAGCGGATAGAAGTCTTCACCATTTCATGGTTAGGTGTAGTGCAAATGGCTGCTTTTGCATCATCAGGACTATAAACTTTAGGAAGTTTATACTCGGAGCCATAATCAGCTGTACATGCCCTGAGGGCTGGTGGATCGTCACTTTTGACGACGAGATCCAGCAGCAAGGTCTTGTTACATTGGGCGAGACTAGTAGCACCAGGTACCAAAAACCATCCACCTTCATCGACGCTATTTAATGCCTCGCTGCAGGGCAGAGGACATAGTTTGAGAATGGAAGGGGGAGTTCTGATGTTGGCTGCTAGCCATTCTTCGAGGTCCTTGCTTCCTTCTGTATCTAGCGTCTCTAATGCGCCTGCTGAGTTGCTCCGGACCACGGTCGGGGGGGCTTCTTGTAGCGTAGCCGCGGCCTGTAAAAATAACAGCACATAGGCTATGACAACTCGATAGACCAATTCTTTCATTTTGCGGGAAGTGATAAGAAAAGTCCAACCTCCCCTTCTACGGTGAATGAGGAGCCTTTCCTATTAAGCCCGAGAAAGAATGTTCTGGACTGAAAAGAAGAACAAAACGAAGAGCAAAAAATGAACAGACGTAATGTCATTTGAAACAAAAGGCCATATGCGTGAAAAAAGGCCTAGGACAAAGAACGTGGCCAAATTCGGCTTATACGTTTAACCAGAATCAGTCAGGCCCTTTCGACCAGCGCTCTATTGAAATCCAAAAAGAAAAAGGAAAATGAAGTTGTAAAAGAAAGAGGAAGAAGGAAGTGAGCCGAGGCGGAAAGAAAGGCCGACAACATAGATCCTTTCCCATGTCAACCTACCCAGTACTCTCTTTGCCGCCCTCTGTCATTATTACGGTGAATGGGACCGAACAGGACACAATAACAGGCCATTAATATGCTTTCGCACCACAAGTAGCATGTTTTTTCTCTTCCTGCATATGTCTGCCGAGCCGGATGCGAGACCCCTGCACAAAAGAGGAATATGTCCTACTCCCTCTATGTGGCCAACGCGCTTTGGATCTTCACGGGCCCCATATGCGAGATGAAGGATTGTCAGAAGGTGTTCCTCTCAAGCTCTTGACACGACCCAAGCGAGCCGTGGCGTATACATGGCAAAACTATGACCCCTGCATGATTAGCTGTAATACACAAGGTGGATCACAGGAATAATGACTTTGAGTCAATAAAAGTGAAGACGATGAGACGTCATTAAGCCATAACTTGCCCGGCTCTCTCTTTCCAAGCTTGCGCCGCTAGAAGTCTTCTTTTGCCATACATTCCACCTAATTTTTATTTTTCGGAATCTGCCCATCGCTGGTGAACCATTTAGCGTCTTACATCAGTCTATCACCCATTAAGCTAACATGAAACAATGTTTCTTATTGTTTGCACTCTTGTGCTATGCTGGTAGGGTTTTCGCAGGAGGGCTACACGGATGCATGGAGCGAGTTCTAGCTTTCCAGGCATACGTACTCGACGAGCTAAACGATCCTAAGGATCGCAGCATTGGGTTCAGTTGCACTCGCTGGGACAACAAAAACAGGGCCTGTAGAGGCAAATGGCAGGCTTGCGCAGGATCCGCTGCCAATGGCAGATGCACTTATGACGAGTTTCTCAACCTTCTCCAATCAAAGAAGAAAGACCCAGTGAATGGCTGGGCGGTCTATAAGCGGGGAACAAAACGCCTAGATGTTGAGGGAAGCTCCAAATTTTGTTTCCAGCAGTTCAAAGGAAAAGTGCCCGAAATTCCGGTCTACCGTGTAATCAAGGGCGAAAGAGGAGACTTCAACTCCTACATCAGACGACTCGGCGAGACGGTCGACAACATATATTCCAACTATGGTGGCACCAAGAAATCAAGCCAATACATGTTTCAGGATTTTGACAAAACGCGTGAGCGCATCTCCGTATTACGGACGGCGGACCAGAATCGATACCTTATTCCACAAGCACGAAAATATTTCGGCGAGCAGATGGAGCTAAAGATTGTGGATCTGGGCGAGGACCCTATCCGACCTGGTAAACGATTAACGGCTCTTGATTTTAAATTGACTGCTCTTGCTGCTAGAAAGGCTGCAGTTCAGGATTATACGACGAAAATCGGAAACTTTGCCAAGTCTTTCTATTCGAACAAGCATGCTAGGCAGCATCTTGCGGTGAGGAGGAGCTACAGAAAAGTCGCAGACCGCGCCCGGTCGTGTAGGGCGTACACCGAGCCCTAAACCAAGGGCAACGGAGTTTAAGAAGGAGGCGGCAGCTAACTGGAGAGTGAAAAGTCGTTGCTATATCGAGAACAGATGAAGAGCACCATTTGCATCTACTGTTCGCTAGTTTTAGTTTCATTGATCAATTATCACTAGGTTTAGTTTAGATATCCTTTTTATTTAACATGGTACTCCTCCGTAAACCGGGTCTTGATACTGTGTAGCTGCCATCATGTCGTCAATTTCGTCAGGATCCATCACTTGGCCCGTTTCCTTGTCAATAAACTTGAGGCTTTGTTTCTCGCATGACCAATTAAAATCATCCCATGCGTCGCACCAAGATTCTAAATTATCCTCAGCAACCAAGTGATATTCCACGACATTTGGAAATTTCTCCAAGTCCTTGGATTCTGTCCAAAACCAGAACTCACTATTCTCACGATTTAGTCTAAGTCGACGAATAGCAGAGCCGATGTGCTGAATAGTCTCAAGATAACCAAGGCCAATATCGATCATATCTGTGTCGTAGTTTATCCACGTATAACGCTCTTCGGGCTGATTCGTAGAATGGGAATAAAAGACCTTTTGATATATATTTTGTTGACGGGCTTCCCGGCAGGTGTGCAGGATTGCAGGCGGGAATACAGGCACGTATGGATCCTTCCCCTCTTCTCTTGGATCTGCGGAGTAAAGGAACCCTCTTGGGAGCCTGGAACCAGATATAGCTCGCACGTCGACCGTACGGGGCTCAACTGCCAATGCCCATATTATGGCTCGAATCTCATATGGTAAACGAGGGAATGGGTGGAAGGCATCCATGCTCTTATCGGATGTTGCTGTCGCTTCGATGCGGAACATGAACAGGCTTTGTAGAGAAGAGGAGGGGTTTTCGCCGTAAGAGTGCATCTGCAGCTCGGCGAAAACGGGGAGTATAGGTTCTACTAGGTGGAGATGAGTGTTTAATGTTGGATAATGCATGGAACAATGCCTGGTATTTATAAAATTCCAAGCAAGGACACGCCGAATGAGCCCTGCAGATGTCGCCACTTGAGAACCTGAGCTAGCCATTTATGCTTGAGCACACAAGTCATGAAAAATTGCCAATATAGGGCCTGGCCTGATTACTCCGTAAATGGATCCCTGAACTGCTTGTGCTCCACCTACGGAAATTTGCGTAAGGCGCGTTGTGAACAGACGCGTAAATCTATTCGGTTATCCCTGCAGGATTTTCCATATTATTACGGAGTATTGTACTCCGTAGGGGCCGCAAAGGCCGGCTTGCCCACATGTCTCTGCTAGTTACTCGATAGTTTTTCTCGGCTTTAGCATCTTCCACCCAACAGCAACCTCAACCCTTTGAACCTTCTCTCCTCCGACTACCACGCATTTGAACTATTGACGCTCCTTACTTGAATTATTTTTATCCTTTGCATTTGCGCAATGAAGCCTGCTTTAGTTCTTAAGTTTGCGACCTTGGTTGCTAGTGACCGGCTCCCTCAGCTAGAATGGGACCCTGACACGGCGAAAAGCTGCCTTGATTGGTATGATAACGCTGGAGATGTTACGTGCGAATATATCAGAGAACTATTTGGTATTCCGGCCGAGCTGTTCACACAATGGAACCCTTCAGTTAACCTCGACTGCAAACCATGGAGGATCCAATCTTACTGCATCTTAACTCAGGAAAGGGTAGATGAGTACCAAAAGACACACAACACCGCCACAACGACTTCTACTTTAACTATAAACTCCATTACGACAAGAACCTCTACTACAAGCGCCCTTGGCCCCTCGCCCACGGACTGGCTAGCGCTTGGCTGCTACAATCAGGATATCCCATCTATCTTAGATAAACGCATGAGTGCTGACGGAGGTGACGACACTCTCACTATCCCCAAGTGCCAAGACATGTGCTACCACGCAAGCTATCGCTTTGCCGCTGTTAAAAGTGGTAATGAATGTTGGTGTAGCAGTTATGTTGGCGGCGAATATGCGAAGAACGCAGCTGAGTGTAATCGGCCCTGTGCCGGCGACAAAACGACTATCTGTGGTGGTCAAGACCGATTTAACATCTTCGAAGCCAAGATTCCAGAGCCATGGGAATCTATGCACGAGCCTGCTCAGTCCAGCTCAGCTGCTACAGAAGAGTTTGTGCCCGAAACTACCGAGCTTAGCTCATCGATTAAAGAAATGCCACCGGCACCCAGAACGTCCCATTCCACCTCTAGCGGCAGCAGAAACATTGCGATATTTTAGAAATCTTCCATTTTTAGTTTTTGCTCAGTTCTAGGGTTAGTTTGTCAATTTTAACCGACAGAAAAGAGCAATTATTTAGGAAGAAGAAATAATGCCAGCTTCGTATCTGACTACGAATTAAAAGAATAATGTCACCTATCTTATTTATTACGGAAAGGGCGGTATACAACTAATATAAAAATCTCTTTTAAAACATATTTTAATACATTATATTCGACTAATAAGTCTGTGCCGTTTCCGGCTCCTAGTGTAAAGTTAGCGTCGTGACCGTTAATACGACCCCCAAGAAACCTTTGCGTGTAGCACGTTATTATGCGCGTAGGTTTTTTGTTTCTTACACAATTACTACGCCTTCCTAATTTATAATACTATACTAATAGCACAAATATAATATTATTAGGGTAATACTAACTTTCATAAAATATTCGCTATATTCCTCTATTACTTAAACGAATATTGTCTTTGAACTAGCTGTTTTCAATTACTTGTTTAGCATAGAGTTGTCTAGTGTCCCTCACGTATTTGGAATAGTAATAGAACTCTTAGTATAATACTTGCATGAAAATTACCAGTTATTTCTTAGCGTTTATGCTATTATAGGCAGAGCTCTTACGAATATAGTAAATACAAGTGTATTATATATTGTATTTTATATTGTATTGTATTTTTGTGTATTATATTTAAATACATTATATTACATAACTAAAATACCTATAAATATATTATAAGTAAAAAAAAACCCCTGTTTTTTTAAACTTAAGATTATAAGGCTAAATATAAGGGTTATAAGAGAAAATTTTGAATTATTAAAAAGAGCTAAATTAGCTCTCTAAAATGCCCCACTTTTTATTACTATAACTTATTATCTTAAAAAGTTATAAGTAATTAAAAATTTACCCCACGTTACTTACTTTTTATTTTAAGATATAACTTTAAAGCTTAATATCTCGCTTAATATCCACATTTTAAGGTTAATTTTTAAAGATTTAAAATCACGTGATTTTCAGCTTTATTTTAATATGTAATATGCTTATATAAGCATTTATTTATAATATTAGATATTTTATAGCCTTATAATACATTTATAGGTATTCTTATCTTATAATATATTATAATATATTATAATATAATATAATATAATATAGTATAATAAAAACTATAAAAAATACAATACATTTAGAGGTCTAATTATAGGTAATTAAGTGGTTCCCGCTAGCAAGGTACACTGCTTACAGGGGGTCTAGAAGAAGAAGAAAAGCTATAACGCACTATCATAGGTTAGTAGGGCCCAGAGCATTAACTGTAGTGTAGTTTTGTAGTTTTGTAGTTTTTACAGTTTTAAATATAAAAATTTATATTAAATCTAATAAAATACTTATAAGATTATAAGTTTTAAGAATAAATAGTATAAATCTTCTACTATAAGTTAACATAAGAAAGTGGGTCTTTATAAGCTCTTATAAGCCTAGAACTATAGAAACTATAAAATGTAGTTTTTATAGTATAGTATAGTATAGTATATTTTTAGAAAATTATATAATCTAGTTTTTAAGCTTATAATAAGCTGGAAGGACCCACTTTTTTATGTGAGCTAATTGGTTATAATATTAGCTAATTTATATATTTATTATTATAATTCAAGTATTTTATTAGATTTATTATTAATTATTTAAGCTTTTTTGAAAATTAAAAATGTAGTTTTCTTGTTAATGCTCTGGTACTAGGGCCTATTAACTTTTTTATTTAATTACAGAATTATCTTTTAGTAATAAGAGGTCGTTATTTATAGTTAATTTTCTATAAATCGCATCGTTTAAAAGTTATTTTAGCTGTATCTTAATTAATATAAGAGGTTTATTAGTAGATCTTCTCGGCGTAATAAAGGGAATATTAATCACTAGCTTAAACTCTAAAAAAGATTATAGAAACTAGTAGCTAGATAAGCGTAAGCGAGTAAGGTACTATATAACCTAAGTAATAGTTGAGTATTCGACGAATATAACACAATAATACCAGGTAGAGCTATAAAAGTAGTGTAGTTTTATAGTTTTATAGTTTTTATAGTTTCTAATATAATAAATAATATTAAATCTAACAAAATACTTATAAAAGTATAAGTTTTACGAATAGCTAATATTTATTTAAAACTCTAAGCTAATATTTAAAAAAGTGGGCCCTTATATACTCTTATAAGCTTAAAACTTAAGAAACTATAAAATATAGTTTTTATAGTATAGTATAGTGTAATAACTTTTTAGAAAATTATATAATCTAGTTTTTAAGCTTATAATAAGCTAAAAGAACCCACTTTTTATATAAGCTAATTAGTTATAATACTAGCTAATTTATGTATTTATTATTATAATTTAAAGTATTTTATTAGATTTATTATTAAATATTTAAGCTTTTTTAAAAATTAAAAATATAGTTTTCTTATTATAGCTCTAATACTAGGTTACATCTTCTATTAAATCACATTATATATTCTAGGAAATACACTTATATTTTACTTGTTTTATTTATAATTTAACCCTTATAAGTTTATCTAGTAGTAACTTCTAGTAAAGCTTATAGGGGCTTAACGCCTAATAAAGCGCTCTTTAATAGGCTTAAAAATATATGAGATGTAATATAAGTTACACGTAGAATATATCCCTAATATTAAATAAAATATTAATTTATTATTATAAATTACCTTTATAGCGTAATAGTTAAACGCTATAAAGCTCTACCTTAGTGTTACGAACGACACTATACGAGAGATAGGACGGGACCGTACCAGCTAGGATAGGTACGACCTATAAGTATAAGAAGAAGGTAAGAGCACGTGACTAGTTATATAACCTAAAAGGCGATTAAAGAGGTTAATGTTTAAACGTATTAATTAAAGAGAATTAAACTAACTAAACCTTAAGCTAATTAATTAAGGTTTAAAGGGATTAATAGTTAAGCTAATTAATTTAGAATTATAATAGAGAAATAAACGGGTACTTAAGGAGAAGGTATTCTACTATAATTAGGTAATTTAGTTCTTTATTAATTAATTTAAGTAATAGTTTTATTATTAAAAGTTATACTTTTAATAGCCTTATTATAATACTACTTAAAAGCTACTTTATAGTATTTAACTTAACTTACTTTCTAAGAAATAAACCTATTATATCTTAAAACCTAAGTTATTATTATATTTTAATTAATTTTATTTAATAAGTTACCTTAAAACTTTAAGTAATAATAACTTTTAAGATATTTACTTTAAGCGAAAAGACTATTAACCTTAAGGAGATAATAAAGTATCTTTATAATAAAATTACTAAAATAGAGAAGTAGAATTAATAGCTTCTTAAATAATAAAATAACTTTTATAAAAAGATTAATAAGTAAAAAGAGAAACTTATAATAGTTTATAAAACTATACTTATAACCCTTATAAATACTTATAATATACTAAAATTTCCTAAACTAGAACTATATAATAGTTATAAGAGGAATATAAGAAACTTTCTTATATAAGCTTAAGCTTACCTTTAAGTTAATAGGAAAATCTATAAGACGCTTAAGTCGTAGATTCTTTATATTAATAACCTTTTAACTAATAAGGTAATAAAATAGTAGAAGCTAACCCTTTACGTATATTTTAAGTATAGTATTAAATTTAAAGTAAAAGTTATTTACATTTTCTTTAATTATAAAACCTTTAAAGAATAACTTCTCGTTATATTTAAAAATTCTAATAAGTATAAGAAAGCTATATAAGAACTTACTTAACTTAAGTAAACCGAATTTATAGCTTATTACGTTAAGGAGTTTAAACGTATTATAATAAAACTTAACTAGAATATTAAACCTAAAATAAAAGTTTTCTATTAAGAACTTAAAGAAGAAGTAAAGGATAATATTTATTAAAAAGATTATTTTAAGCTATTTAATAACTTTATTAAAATAGTTATTAAGGTAAATAATTATTTATATAAATAACGTTAAGAAAAAGGTAATAAGAATTACTAATTTTATATTAAGTATAATAAAGCTAATAGTAGTAAATTATAGTAAACCTCTATTATATACGAATATTACGTTAAACTTATAGAACTTAATACTATAAATAAGAAAAAGGGAAAGACTTATTATAATTATAGTAAGACTAGATACTTTACAAATAAATATAAAGCTTTAAAAAAGCTATAAAAGTTAATCCCTAAAGGTAAAAAGCTTTATACTATAAATTAAAAAGACTTATTTACGTGAAATCTTAGTATAATAAGTAATAAAGAAAACTATACGTTAATAAATAATACTAGTTTAAATAAAGATTAGAAATTTAAAACCTAACTAATACTTAATAACTTTTAGGAATATTAGACGCTCTTATTAAAAAGTAAACCTTTACTAGAATTAATTTAAGAAGAAGAAAATTATTTAATTAAGAAAGATAAACTTAAAGTTAAATATAAACTTCTTAATTAAACCTTCTATTATAATAATAATTACTATATATACCTTAATAGTAAGTAAGGTAATAAATAGTTTCTACGAGAATAAAAGGGAAGAAGAATAACCCTTATAATATAACTAAAACTATAATAAATTAATTTTAAGATATTAAATAGAAAATTATACTGTACTAAGAATAACGTATATATTACTTAAATTATAACCTTATAATATAAAGATAAAGGGAACTATATAACTATAAGTAACTTACTTAGCTTAAGTTTAATTAATATAAATAATAGGTTAAGTAATTACTAAGAAAGCTCTAATAATACGTTAAAAGATAACCGCTAATAATAGCGCCTAGAATAACGCGCTAAAGAATAATATAAGAATAGAATTAATAAATTAAAAAATAATAGCTATTATTATAATTAAGACCGATTCCTTAATAGAGATCTAATAGGTCTTTATATACTATAAATATTAATAGTATAATATACCTTATAATTAATATAACTATAATAAAACGAAAGATTTAGGTAATAATTAATAGTAAAGTATAAGAAAATTTTATCTTACTAAATCTTATTAATAGATTATAATTACCTTAGACACCTAAAAATAAGCTTTATTAACTTATAACTATAAAAGGAATTATAGTAAAGTATAGCTAAAAAGTAATTAATATAAAAGTAACGTAACTTCTTATTAATATATAAGGCACGAAATACTAGGTTATATTAAATATTATAGTAATCTTAAAACACGATATTATATTAAAGATACCTTAGTTATAAGTGAGTAATCTATAAGTTAATTAAAGAACTAGTTAACTTTAATAGGATTTACTAGAATACGATTATAAAGCTAAGAGTAGCCTATAAAGGGTACCTTATTTAAACTATAATAGGCCTTTAAAAATATATGTAATTACTAGAGAGCTAAAAGCTAAGATAATAAAGATTTTTAAGAAATACTTAAAGTATAATAAGCTATTTAGTAAAGAGCTAAAAATAGAACTATTAAAGTATTTACGCTAGGACTATAAGATTAGACTCTAGCCTAGTATTAAATTAACGTTTAATAAGATTTATTCTTAAAACTTTAAGTAAAATAAGGCGCTTAAGGAGTATTTAAAGGATATATTATAAAAGGGATATATAAGACTATTAAAGTCTTTAATAGAATACTTAATCTTATAGGTATTAAAGAAGAATAGAAAATTATAATTATATATTAATTACTAACACTTAAATAAGATTATAATTAAGAATAAATACCTATTATCGCTTATAATAGAAATTAAAGATAAAGTTAAAAAAGCTAAATAGTTTATTACACTTAACTTAAAAGAAGCTTATAATCTTATATAAATAAAAGAAGGCTATAAGTAAATAATAGCATTTTAAACTAATAGAGAATACTATAAATATCTAGTAATACCTTTTAGGCTTATTAACGTACTAGTAACCTTTTAAAGAATAATTAATATAATCTTATAGAAATAATTAAAAGTGTTTATAGTTATATATCTTAATAATATTCTTATTTATTTAAATACCCTTAAGGAATATAAATAATATATATATAAGGTATTATAAACTTTATAAAATAATAAACTTTTAATTAAAGCCTTAAAATACTAGTTTTACTAGAATATTATATACTTTTTAGGGTATATACTTATATATAAAGAAATATAAATAAGCTTAAATAAGATTAAAACTATTAAGAAATAGCTTATATTAAAGAATTTAAAAGAAGTTAAAGAATTTATAGCATTTATAAACTTTTACTATAAGTTCTTAAGCGAATATAAAGATATTTTATAACCTCTTATAAACCTAATAAAGAAAGAAGTTAGCTTTTAATAAAATAAACTAAAAGCTATAGTATTTTAAAAGATAAAAGATTTAATTACGTTAAAACCTATATTAAAAGCACTTAATTAAGATAAACCTTATAAGCTTAAAATAAACGCCTTAAACTTTATATTAAGCGAATAGCTTAAATAATAAGATAATTAAGGAAAACTATACCTAGTTATATTCTTCTTAAAGAAACTTTATAAACCTAAACTTAATTATAGGATTTATAATAAAGAACTTATAGCTATTATTAAGTGCTTTAAAGAATAGAGATATTACCTTATAGGAGTAAAGTATTAAATTAAGGTTTTTATTAATTATAAGAATCTTATATTATTCTTAACTATAAAGAATTTAAATAAACGATAGATTAAATAGTATAAAACCCTTATAAATTATAACTTTAAAATTATATACTATAAAGAATTTAAAAACGAAAGAGTAAACGCGCTTAGCTAAAAAGAGAACTTAAAATTAAATAAGTAAGTAAGTAATACACCCCTATTATATACTATTAAGAATAGGAACCTTATATTAAGTATTTAAGAAATTAATATAATATAGTAAGTTAAGCTACATAAAATATAAATGTACTAGATTATATTATATATTAATAATAATAGTTATTTAAATAATTAAAAAACGAAAACGCATTTATTTAAGAAAGGTAAAACCTTTTTATATAATAAATAATAGTATATTCTTAGTACACTTTAAGAATAGCTTATTAAGGAAATATATAAGTATTTATTATACGAATATTAGGGTGTAGGGAAAACAATTAATAGGCTAAGAAGATTATATAACTTTTTAGAAAGCAGAAAAATAGTATAAAAAGTTATTAAGAAATGTAACACGTATAATAAAGTAAAATTAGCGTAACACGTATTATATAAAGAATTATAACTAATATTACCACTTAAAAGAGTATAATAAACTATTATAATAGACTTTATTATTAAACTATTAAAGTTAAAAGAACCTATAATAGGGGTAGCTTATAATAATATTCTAGTTATTATAAATAAACTTATAAAATAAGCCTACTATATTTTATATAAGAAATTAAGTAATATTAAGGACTTAACGTATATATTCTTTAAAATAGTTATTATATAATATAAATTACTAATAAAGCTTATATTAAATCGTAATAAATTATTTACCTTAAACTTTTAAAAATACCTTATAGAAACTATAAAGCTTAAATAAAGCTTATTAATAGTATTTCACCTATAATTAAATAGGTAAATAGAAATCTTAAATTAAATACTTAAATAATATTTATAAAGCTATATTAACTATTAATAGAATAATTAGGTAGAATAGCTACTATTAGTATAATAGGCTTATAATAGCTCTAAGATTAATAATATAAAGATATTATTATTTAGGGTAAATTACGAACTTAACCCTATTATTAAAATACATGTAATATAGAATATAAACGCGCTAGTAGTTATAATATATGTAATAATTATAATAGAAATATAAAAACACTTATAATAGGAATAAATATTTTTATAGAACTAAATAAAATACTACGCGAATAAAAAGAGATTACTAGCGTTAATCTTAGAGAAGAGATATAAAGTATATCTTATTCGTAAAAATATTAAATTTAAGTAACCTAATAATAAACTTAACTAAAAGAAGATTAAACTATTTCTTATTAAATGGAAAATCTTAAATACTAATTATAAACTATTATTACCTAATAGAATAAGAATCTATCTTATATTTTATATATTACTATTAAAGAAAGCATTAAATAAATCTATAATTACTATAAATATTATAATAAAAGATGCTAATAAATATAAAGTTAAACGAATACTTAAAGTATAAGGGAATATAAAGAATTATTATTATCTTATTAAATAAAAGGGATATTTAAACTCTAAAAACACTTAGAAACTAACCGAAAACCTTATAAATTACTTAATATTACTTAAATAGTTTTATTTTTAAGAAATACATTTTAATTAATCTTTTAAGCATCGTTTAATAACTTAATATTAAACTTAGTATTTAAGGAATAAATTAAAGTAGAATTTAAATTCTTAGAAGAAGTAAAAACAACCCTTATATTTTTTTAAAGCTATTTTACTTTTTCACGTTTTATATGCTTTAACTCTTTAATATTATTAATATTACGCGTAATCGCACGTATTATTTTCTTAAACTATAATTTCTTTTATTTTCGTAAACGTAAAACCTTTTAATTCTTAGTTAGGGTACGCTTCTTAGCTTCTTTAAGCTCTCTCTTAAGCTTATAATATTAATTTATAATACTATAAAGCTATTAAAAGGTTACCCTTATAATATTATAACTCCCTTACTTATTTACTATACACTTTCTATAATAACTTAAATTAAAAATAAAGGCTTTATATTAAAGAAATCCTATATAAGCATAGTAAGCGTAAGCCTTTATAAGGGATAAAGATAAATTATTAATTATTATAAAAAGAAGATTATTCTAGTAAAGAGAAGAAGTAAACGAAGCTTTAAACCGCTATTTTAAGATACGATTAATTAATATAATAGTATAATAGTAAAAGAAGGAAAACGCATAACACTTAGCCGGCCTATTTTAATAGCCTTAAGAATAAGACTAATAAAGGAGAGGTATAATATTATAAACGATATTATATAAGAGACGGGACGAGACTATATTAGCTAGAATAGGTATAACTTATAGGTATAAGAAGAAGGTAAAGGCACGTGACTAGCCACGTAACCTAAAAGGCGATTAAAGAGGTTAATATTTAAACGTATTAATTAAGAAAAATTAAACTAACTAAACCTTAAGCTAATTAATTAAAGTTTAAAGGGATTAATAGTTAAGTTAATTAATTTAAGACTATAATAGAGAAATAAACGGGTACTTAAGAAGAAGGTATTTCGTTATAATTAAGTAGTTTAGTTCTTTATTAATTAATTTAAGTAATAGTTTTACTATTAAGAGTTATACTTTTAATAGCCTTATTATAATACTACTTAAAAGCTACTTTATAGCATTTAACCTAACTTACTTTCTAAGAAATAGACCTACTATGCCTTAGAACCTAAGCTACCGTTACACTTAGCCTAGTATAAAGCCGATTTAAACCTAGTTAAAGGTACCCCTAATTTTTCAGCTTAATTACCTGAAAAAGAGGGGGTTAACCCGTACTTAAACACGTGAGTTTTAGGGGTGAAATTAAGCTAAGCTTACCTTAAAAATTAACTAATAGGCTTAAAGCTTTAAGATAAGAGAAAATTAAGTTAGTATATATTATAGCTGTAATATAATATACTATAGAAAAATTAAGATAATAGGTTAAAAATAAGTAAAAGTAAATAATTAATACCTATAACTTATACGAGAAGAAACACGCTTTATATATAATATAATATAAGGTAAGGAAAGCTTTACGAATATAAGTGGGTTTTTCTTCTCTTAAGGGTTTTTCTACTTAAAATAAGGGTTAATATACTAGAATAGCTTTAAAAAAAAAAAAAGCTCTAGCGTACTTAGAGCATTAATAAGAAAACTATATTTTCAATTTTCAAAAAAGCTTAAATAATTAATAATAAATCTAATAAAATACTTGAATTATAATAATAAATACATAAATTAGCTAATATTATAACTAATTAGCTCACATAGAAAAGTGGGTCCTTTTAGCTTATTATAAGCTTAAAAACTAGATTATATAATTTTCTAAAAACACACTATACTACACTATACTATAAAAACTACATTTTATAGTTTTTATAGTTCTAGGCTTATAAGAGCTTATAAGGACCAACTTTTTTATGTTAGCTTATAGTAGAAGATTTATACTATTTATCCGTAAAACTTATAATCTTATAAGTATTTTATTAGATTTAATATAATTTCTTATATTTGAAACTATAAAAACTATAAAACTATAAAACTACACTACAGTTAATGCTCTAAGCGTACTTAATAATAATAATATTATTATAAATTTCATTAATAATAAATGCAGGATAATTTAAGTGAAAAGCAAAGAAATATAATATTAAAAAAAGCTAATTTATTAAATATTTATAAGATTTTTACTTTTATTATTTTTTATTTAAAGGGTTTTTATATAATAAGTAAATTTTAAAAATAACTATTAATACATAACCTAATTAGAAACCCTACCCTGTAATATTACACCTAGCTAAATATTTAGGGGTTATAATGTATATAAGGTATTATGCTAATAGAGAGCGAACTATGCACTCGTTAACTAGATCACTCGCGTTGTTGCAGAACCATGTGGGATTGGGATTCTGAAGGATCGCGGCCACTCCAAAGAAAATTCAACAACTTAACCCTGTAAAATTCTATCTTGTGGAGCTAGCTTTCCGTGTGTTCCCGAGATGACTTCTCTACTCACTAGTCTTCTTTAAATGTATTGAACATATACTCTTTAGCTTCTATTCACGCCAAAGCCATTGTCAAATCTGTCGCGTGGTTGCGAATTGCTTCCAATATGCTTGGACTTTCAATCATCGCTCTCGCCGTGACCGGGCTCTGCACTGTATTGGCTGGAGGCTCTAGCCAGGAAGCCGGCTTGCAAGCTCGTGCCAGCAGGCCCAGATTCCCGTTTGACAAGAATACGTCTCCGTACTGCACCTTTTGGTACGAAAATGACGGCTCGATGCCTTGTACAGAGGCCCTCGAGCTTTTCAGTGTATCTTTAGAAGACTTTGTCCGATGGGTATGTGGTGATAATATTTTTTAGCTCTGGCTCAGATAACTGAAACTAATGCACAGCTTTAGAACCCTTCAGTAACCTCTACATGTGACAACTTTCTTGAGTCTCGTTCTTTCTGTATGGAAGCCAGTGGTGAACCTGTCATCACTACTACTACTTCAGCTCCCACCACCAGTACTTCCACTTCTACCGAGCCCACGACAACTACAAAACCATCCAACGGTCAGCTGGAAAAGTCTCTCCATTCCTCTGGCTGGATGCATACTTATAATGAATTAACAGGCATTCAAACTCCCAGCCCGACCCAGCCAGATATAATCGACAGCTGTAATAAATTCTACTGGGTGAACGAGGGCGAGAACTGCGAGAACGTCGCTTCCAAGAACGGTATTACACTGCAAGATTTCTTGACCTGGAACCCTAAAACCGGTAATCAATGCTCCGGACTCTGGGCAAATGCCTTTTCCTGCGTTTCCATTATTGGTTACACCCCACCCACGCCTGCTGAGCCAAGAAACGGCGAAGAGACTCCTATGCCAATTCAGCCTGGCATGGTTACCAACTGTAACAAGTTCTATTACGTTAAATCGGGCGACTCGTGTATCAATATTGCCTCTAAAAACGGAATCTCAGAATCTGACCTAATCAAGTGGAATTCCGGCGCTGGCAACCAATGTAGCAGTCTATGGGCCAATACATACGCCTGTATAGGCACCCTTCCAGCATTCCATGTTAAGACACGATACCGTACTGATCGCACAGGTGACGTGTATACTGACGTCTCAGTCACGGGTGGCATGTGCATAAATACTGGATGTTCCGTTGGATCCCTTGAGATCGCAGCCGAGGGATACTGCCCAGATAGCCAGGTTCAGATTAGCTACTGGGAGCAACCAAACTGGGTTGGCAAGTGGTTTTGTTACGGGTATACTAAACGGGGGCAGTGTCGTGGTGTCTGGACTGATGGATGGAAGTTCAGGTCGTTATTTCTACGGTGCGCTAAGGAGGAAGATGATTGCGTCAGCCAGGGGACCTGCGCATACGATCCAGAGCCTGGTAGATCTCTTTGTTAGACACGTAGTTGGCCCGGCGGCTTTTGCGAACGTTAAATACACAGAGCATCTCCAGATTGTTACTCTCCTTTATCTACTATTAAACAAGGACGGCATTTAGAAGGCCTAGACTAGTTACAATACGGCGTGGTGTTTTTCCCTTTACGTAGCTACATTCCGTTTTCGTATATATAGGGTTCTCTAGAGACGCACGAACCTCATTTGAGACACTGCTGCCGCGAAGTCTCAAAGCACTAGCTCCTCGAGAGAGGAAAAAAGCCTAGCATCGCACCCCTTTTACTAATGGTAACTTGCTATTGCTTGATAATTAATAGGCTCTTAGCCGACCCTTGCTTTATGTATTCTGCCTCAAATGTTCTTGTTTACAGTGTGCTCGAAGTATTCGCTCATCACATATCATATACTAACATACGCGGCACTTCAGATCACCGGTCCTAGAAGTCTGCTATGCGGTATTAGCTGGATACAGGGGGAAGCGAACCGAAATAACATTAACATCTTGATATTGGATGATATTATCAATAGTTGGTTATTTTTATAGGGTTTTAGCATGTTCTACTCTCTTACATATTCTATTTACTTGTAAACTGCGTTGAATCTGTCTCCGCTTACTTACATAAAATTATAACCTGGTCAACTCCCTAGTGTCTAGTTAATAAACTCGAACTGTTCTGATCCCAATAGAAAGACCTAGCAGTTCCAATGACAAAATTTGGCAAATAATGTATAAGCACCGATCATATTATTTAGACCCAATCAAATGAGTGTCTGTTCATTCAGCTAATACATAGGCCATCCATCCTTGTAGGTTAACAGGCCCTCCTTTAGATCCTTCGCAAAAGTAGCCTAAGCGCCACTTGATACTTGGCCGAAATGCTCTCCTAGGCCATGCTGTATATCTCGCTCTGATTAATAGTGTTGAGCAGCTGTCGGACTTCAGATTCATGATATGCGCCACTTGGGGGATGCGTTAGCAATACCATATTAGAGAACTCGCCAAGGTATCTGTATCGCCAGGTATTATAACCTTGCCGTACTGATTTAGCTGCGCGATAAGCAGCAGGACAATCAAATAGCGTCTAGCTTTCATTCTTCCAAAATCCGGCAGCAACGGGTTCCTAACTAAACAATTGGAATAGGTCACCCTCAAAATCGGTGTTGCTAATAAGCATTGGCAGAGCTGCTGATTTTCTGCCCCTGTAGTTGGCGAACACAACCTGGTTGTCTATAGTGGGAGAATAAATTATGAGAATGGCTCCATTCACAATTTCACTTAGATGCTCCCACGATCTCGCTTGCCGGCTTGTTTAACAAGCATTCGTGCACCGCTTGCGCTGACGAGCGCTTGAGTAGAATTGAACCAATAATCTCGCGCCTGCGTCTTAGTCCGAAGCCCGACTCCCGTGTATGTTCCAGATTGAGAGATAAAGCCGTGTACTTGGGTCTGACGACGAAGCATATGAGTAGTCGTTAACGGAGACGACACCTGCGGATTGCCCGAATATGGTTATGCGCTTTGGATCTCCGCTAAGCCTGGCAATATTATCTCGAATTCACTTAATGGCTAAACATTGGTCGAGAAGCCTAGGGTTTGCATTACACACTGGGTGACCTGGGAATCCAAACATGCTAAGTCGATAGCTACATGCATATTAGCCCTGTATGGCTACCTAGGTGCTAACTAAGAAAGCATGCATGAGTTCCTCACTCTTTCGAGACTAATATTACGTCTTCTCCATCGGTAATAAACTGCCCATTTAAGAAGGTAACGCGGAGCTTCCTAAATCGTTTGTTAGCAGACAAATACCAAAGTAAATAGATAATAGGTTGCTTTTTATTCGTACCGACAATAAAACTTCCTCCATAAATCCGCACAAGGACAGCTTTCTAGCGGTCCCCTCTTGTGGCTTTATCCATATATTTAAAGTAAGACAGTCCTCACTAACAGGAATACCGGCATTCATCATCTCCGTTAAAAGTTTTGTGCCGACCGATGTGACGCTAAACTGTTTGATCAGATGGTCCTGAATTTCACCGTCATTAGCAGCCATGCTCGATGGTACGCAGCCAAAGCACCAGCGAAGTCAGCATACAGCACTGGCGACCTGGTTGATGTAATTACAAACTTTGCCACCTAATATCTCCTCCGTCCCATTGAAGCGGACGGGTGCCTGGAATGATTCACGAGATAGCCCCAGCCACTAACTGCGTGGAGTAAAATATAATTTATGCCGGTAACTCACACCGTAAAGTTAAACATGGACGCACAACATATATTACCGAGGTCTCGTCGGCTTGGGATGAGTAATACCAATGCAAGTATGCATCATAACCTTACAAGATTTGGCATGTGTCGAAGGAAATATATGTTCTGAGACTTATGCCTTTCACACATGGCGTAAACCTGCATGTGCCTGAACATGAAGCACGCCGCCTACCAAATCATACAGTCGGAATTCCTGGCATAGATAGCGAATATATTATCCGTCTTTAACGTCTTCCATCAGCTGCACTGCTTGAACATGTTTCGCAAACTCATGTATCCCGAAAGATACGGTATAGTAACAGTGTCTGCTAATGGCACGAGAGACGAAGAGACGACTCTCCATTTTCGTAAGATGCACTATCAAGAGACAAGCATACAATATGACTAGTTTTCCCACTGGCCACTGTCTAGAACATCTAAGACAGGCTGCAATGTTCCATGCCGTCGTTTCCAGTTTATACTACCGCTGGGACGAACAAGACCAAATGTCAAAAATGTCAATGTGCATCACCCATACGTGTCGGAACTTTGCAAAGATCAAGGACTAGGAATTTGCGAGACGCCTTGATAAATCGGATAGATACACTCGCGTGGAATAAATCGTCTGTCAGAGTTACTCCTATCTGTTGCGAGCGCAGTGATTACCACTAGCCCGTGTGTTCAATTATATGATACAGAGTCGGGGCACTGGTGAAAAGCAGACATGCAAACGGCGGATGCCGGTAATAACTAGATTTCGAGCAGCTTATCAGCTGCTATTTGTGCAACAGATAGCCGCGCAATCGTCGTTAGCCTTGGCTGGTACAGACAAAACTATCAAGGTGGAAGTACTAAAAAGAAGGCCAGCGAATAGAAAAGGAAGTCTGATCCAAACTTCACCCCAGTTAAACCAATGCAGAAGAGCACTGCCATCATTGGCCCTGCAATAAGTCCCCCTAATCCTTCCGAGACAGTTATTGCGGTGAACATTAACCCTGTCTTGTCCTCCTTTGCACAGCTAGCAATAAGGCTGCGAAGATCAAGTTGTAGCCTGTTCCCGATAATTAAACTCGACAAAAATGTCTCTAGTTTAGGTGCCAAGCCCAGGAAAAAGGCTCCGATAAGAAGAAATGTTGCACTTGCCCTAGCCATCCATAGGCCTTTACGGACTGGGCCAAGGAATGATTTCGTTAAAAGCAGTTGACTTGTCGAGGGGAGTATTATTATCGTCATTGCAAGAGCCACCACTCCGTTAATAGACAAAAGTAGGCTAGCACGAGCCCAAGACAGACTGAAACGTTTCGTCATGTACTGCTACAACAAGATGATGACGTCTTGACCGAGAGTGCCGAACGTGACGCTCACAAGTAGAGTAGTAGCGAGGAATGTGTGTTCTTGAAAACGAAATTCTTTCCAGCCGTGATGCAAGTTGCGGTGGCCTTGGGTAGCTTGGATAGAAAGTCGAAGAATCCACCGCCAGCCTGCTGCTAATCTGACTCTGGCTGACCGCTGGTTGGGTTGTATTCACGCGTGTATTGGTGTCACGGCCCCCCGGTAACAGTAATTCCAAAATGTCGGCGAGGCATAGTCCTGCTAAGCCGGTGAAAGCACAAAACCAATCGCCTCCCTTCATAAGGAGGTACGTCAATGGGCCGGATATCAGTTCAACAACCTTAATGGAGGCACCGAGGTGGAAGAAGGCGATAATCTGCTTTTCAATGAGCAGCTATTATGGTACTTTTACGGCATAGGGTCGGCGGACCTTTGATGCGCGGTAAATACATTACCAAACATGGTTAAAATCATGGCATTGATGATCATAGGTCCAACACCAATAAAGGTAGCGAGGCCCGCCAGACATGTTAATCGAATTGGTAAGGTTTTAGAAAACAGCCTGTGGACTAGGATTTAGCAATACATGGTTGCGAACGACATTGCGCCACGACTTACGTATGACAATCTCAAGAGCCTGCGCCAAAACGAGGCCCGAAATTGCCAAACAAAGCACGAGTCTGCGACCATGCTTGTCGGCCATGGCTCCATAAGGCATGGCCGTCACAAGGCCGGGAACCAGGGCAAAGGGCGTGATCCAGCCTTGCAGTTCAGCAAACTCTGATTGCACGTCTGCACCTTTGCAGACGGGGTTGTTCAGTGTATTGTTAACGTCCGGGTGCAGGGAACGACAGATGATGCCTTACATAATTTCCAGCATCGATTTAACGATATGGAAATGTTAAGGCCCTAAACCTATAAACCGCGGCTAATTGTCAGCCGATTAAAGAAGATACATTACGATAGTAGGGGTTTTCCCTCGTACTACTCTACTAGGTCTAGCTAATTAGTAGTATAATAATATGTTTAGTACGTTTTTATAAATTACTTTTAGCTCGTAAAATTAATTAAAAACTTTCTTTTATAGCTATTTATATAATTCTTATTAACGTAATGTATTATAAATAAAAGGTTATAAATAATATAAGTTTTATTTATAACTTTATTTATAAATCTCTTATTAAAAAAATTAAGCGCTATATTTATACGTGTTATACATTATTTTCAGCCGGCTAACCGTCAGCCGCGGTTTATAGGATCAGGGCCTAAGAACCACAAGCAACAGCACAGTCGTGCATTAAGCAGCAATTATAAGCCGCTGCCTCCATGTGCGTTCCACAGTTACAGGCAGTTGACGCGCACACGACGTCATAATAGTGTTTCAGGAGGCTACTCTCCTCGGTGTCATGCGTATCGTAGGCCATACTCACCAGGTCAGGCTATAGATCTCGTGCTTGTGGAGGTTGAGAGGATAGAAATATTTGTTGTCAATGCCATGAAAACAGCTTAGGGGGGCCACAACGGGGCTACAAACGTCCGGCTAGTGCCTCGAGTCTGGACAAGCCCACCAGACGCTAAGGGAAGGTGGCTGATACTCCAGCAATGGCACCCGAAATCCCCGGATACTCGATCCGCCTGGCCCGCGTTGACGCTTTATTAGGGACACTCCGTGGGCGTGGCTGGTGGCGAGAGGGCAACTGACATGAGACCCGTGCTGAGAACGCCGATATTACTACATCTAAGGGACAAAAGAGGACCCCGAATTACGCCGCGTCAGTCTTCGGTCTTCGTGTGTAGGAAGCGTGTTTTGCCTACAAGAGCAGCTTACCTAATATAAAGCTCTCAGCCTATAACCCTGTAGGTCTTGATAAAAGAGAGCTGAGTGGCATCCGGGATATATATGGCTGCATCCATGGAGTTTGCAGCGAGAAGAAGCTGTCAAGTTTCCAATAACCAAGGCAGCCCAGCGTCGCCCAATGCAGATTCTCTTCGCATCTCAGTCTTGGACTTTTCTTTTTCTTGGGGGTAGCACCTGCGTGGGATGGAGTTGAATTTTGGGAAGGGGACTTTGATAACGAATTCCCGCATAAAACCCTCTACCGAGGGCCACCGACGCCGGAAAGGGAAAAGGCCTGGAAGGATCTCTGGTTACGTGAGAGACAGCGTTCCCAAGACAGTTGCAAAAGACGTGCAGCTGACTTGCACCAGACACATCAGTTAAAGTGCCAGAACGTGGTATTGCTGCTCTTAATTAGACCGGTAAACCGTGGTTAAACAGCGATGACGGCAAAGGATACACAGCTTTACTCGAGGTGTTCCACCAGTTGGGCCAGCTGCATGACTATCATGGTCAATGAGAGCAGGACCTAGTAGTATAGCAAAACAGTTGTGGCGCTAGACGTATATAGGGTAAGTGGATTTTCAAGAAAGGTATTACCCTGCCATCCAAGACGTTAATGCATCCTTTATTTATGTTCCCTCTCCTCATATGCTCCCAAGAATACCACATATAAGAACCGCCAGCGGCGCCTAAGCGAGCTCCCTCATGCCACAAACTAGGTAGCTTGGGGTTGGAACCGATTGGGTGGCTCTAACGGTAAACCGTGGCCCAAGTAGACCCGCCTCCAGCGTGAGCAGGCATCGCGCATCTGAATAAATCAGGGGTATTATTTCCCCGAGTCTGATTCATCCCCACTCACGGAAATGACCCGCCCGTTGTGGGTACTAATGCACCAATCGCCCGTGAGGAGTAGCGTGACAGGTCCCGGACCAGGCCGCATTTATGGGTCTTCGGGTCCATCATGTGACGGACCGGCTTTCGACCCGCCCGCCCGGGCCTTGGGAAAAACCTAAAACCGTCACGCCGACGCCCGAATGAAGGCAACGGTTCAAGAGAGCAGCTTAGTAGCTAACGACTCATTGCAAATCTTAACAATGACTTTGCACGATACAGCATCCAACGAGCGCGATCCCCTTCTGCCGGACAGAGCCGAGCCGGAGGACGAGGACACTCGCACTACGGCCCAGAGGCTGGTGATTGCGGTTCCGTGCTTGCTCATACTCGCTTGCTTCATCGTTGGAGGCGTCATAATCGATGTTGCGCTGAATGAGATATCCGAGGTTATCATTTGCAGAAACATGCTTGGGACCATCCTGGAGCCAACGACTGATCCGCGCTGCGAGGGAAATCGTGTCCAGTCTGAGCTGGCCTTGATTGTCGGCTGAGAGCTCACCTTTGGGTTACTCCGAAGCTTATTAGTCGGCGCACCCTACGGCCTAGCTTCTGGCAGGTACGGGCGCAAAGCAGGTCCTCTCCTAGCCACTGTTGGCGGTGTCATGTCCACCGTGGCCGTCATTATTGTTTGTAAGGCTGCCCTTTTGACCACCTCTACTACGGGGATTTCTGCAGCATGCTACTAACAAGCGCCTCCGGCTTCTTGACGATCCAGGTCGATATCCTTATACCTTTCCCCTTCGATTTAGGTGGCGGGCACCGATCGTCATGCTGATCGGTGGCGGCGCATCTACTCCCAGTGCTATGATGTATATCATTGAGGCAGATATAACGACCAAAGCACAAATGTATGCAAAGCAGTCTGGCACATGTGTAGTATTCTGCTCCTTGTCTCCACCATCCTCCCTTTATGTTGCTCCCGGCACGCAGTGTCCTGCCTACTCAACGGCGGCGGTCACTGATGCTGAGACAGATCCACCGCCTTCTTCTACTTTTCCATAACGGTGCCTGGTTCACCGTCAGCTTCGGCCTTATCTTGATGGTTTTGGCGATCCCCATTGCCGCGTCACTACCAGAGAGCAGGTGCGCTGCCGTCGTCGAGCAGGCAGCGGCGAGCAACTCCAACGCAGGCAGTTCCGCATCAAAGTGGAATTCGCGGCCCATGTGTCGCTTTATACGGTAGCAGCTGTCTCTCATTGCCCACACGCTCTTCACTGGAAGCTCTGCCGTCGCCATGCTTTTGTTTAGTGCCATGTTTATGGCGCTAGGCAAGAGTGTAGTCTTAATGCTACTGCAGTATGTGACCAAGACGTTCGGCTGGTCTTGGGCCAAGGTAAGCGACAAACGATGCACACTTGTCATGTCTTTTACTATATAGATTGCTAACCCCTTTAGCTCCGGCTGAGGCTGGTGTGCTCATGACCATTAAGAAGGTAGCCAGCATCAGCCTTGCGACCGTTGTACTACCCGCAGCGAGCCAGTTGATATCAAGAATTGGCATGGCGCCGCTGATCAAGGACTGGTGGATTCTCCGAGCGAGTGCCGTCATCGGCGCCGTCGGCTCGCTGGCAATGGCCATGGCGCCAACCGTGCTGCTATTCATCGCTGCCATAGTTTTTACCCAGTTTTGGCGGTGGCATGGGCGCGGCGCTGGCAGACATTGTGACGGATCTGGTCGACCAGACGCACGTGGCGCCGGCAATGACAGTGCTGACCACATTCTTTAACATCAGCGAGATGATGGCCTGCCCTCTGATGGCGTAAATGTTCAAGGTGGGCATGCAATTGGGAGGGTTGTGGGTTCGGATGCCTTAGATGGCCTCTTCGAGGATGCTAACTGTAAGCATCGTTATAGTGATATTTGTGCCGATTGGTCGGCTTGCGGTGACGGAAAAAAATGCGGGAGAAGCATAGCTGGGGTGGTTTGCGGAAATAGCTCTAGACTGTATATGTATGGTAGCTATTTGCTGCTGAAATAACTACGTATCTCTTTTCCCAGTTTGTATACTTGCAGCACACGCCGGCCAACGACGACGACGAGTACTACAAGCGCATGCTCTTTTGCGAATGCTGGCACTCAGCACTCTTCCGATGGACATGAACCAGACTTTCCTCAATGCTCGACTGAAGACGTGGTACCAGTTGACGTGTCAGATCAAATGCAAAGCCACCCACATTCACGGCTACCCATATGTTAGTGAGGACTACATATGTACTCTGCAAGGCGACCAGTCGCCAGTTACACCAGGCTTGATCCTTCCGCGGCTCCTTTCCATTGCCTTCATCCGCATCGTTCAAATGGTATTTACAGAGTGAGTGCTGGGGGCCCAGCTGGCCAGGACGAATCCTCTGCACTGACATGCCCGGCCGAGGCCGCTCTCGCCTCTTGGTTCGAACCGACTTGAATATGAGTCCTGTCCAGCGTCAGAGAATACTATTCCGTGCGCACGCGCCGCAGATATGGAGTCGTCATTAACCCGGTTCTCAGAGAGAAATCCACCGGCGTATTCACCACCACATGTTGGTGATATCAGCGCCCATGATGATTGGACCGCCGTCAAAGACCGGACACTGAAGAAGCGCCTACAGAGTCAGGTTGCGCAAAGAACGTACCGTAAATGGCTTCCATGTCACTTGTTTGACAGACAGGCACCGGCGAACATCGACTTAGGTCAGCGCATGAAAAGCCGAGTGGCTGATCTTCAGGCAAAGCATGACATTTGCAAAAGACAACTTCGATGCAGAGACAACCATCACGTAAATGGCACTGGCAGTGCCTGTAAGGGGTCCCTGGAGCACCTAGACTGCGGCGAGGCTCGCCGAGAGCCTCTTCTCCTGTTGATTCGCTTGCCAAAGCAGGCCCTACTACATCCGATGGTATCTTGTCTCTTAGTGGCGGTACGACAAGAATAAACTGTGTTGAACCAGGAGTGTTGAACATGTCCAATTCTCAGACTTCAGAGAACTGTGACAAAAACTATGGTACAGATGTAGACGATGAAGAAAATGCCTCCCCGTAAGTCTTGGGCCGCGCTCAAGACTAACACCAAGACTAAGAGCCTCGATAAATGGCAATATGCGGAACAGATGGTACGTGATCGAGGGACAAAATATTATCAACGGGAACTGACAAAATGGCAGACCAACACACCTTCTTTAGCTTAATGAGCGAATATGACAGTAGCCGCGCATCTTACTTGGATACCCATTCAGCTCCTGGCACACTAGCACCCTTACCAGCCCATTAGAAAGGGTCCAGGTCCCGTGGACTGATAACGTACGGCTGACCGAGCAGCGACATGAGCAATTCAGCATTGTTATCACATGATGACGGCAACCCAAGGCCTAGATCGTGCCATAAACCGCAACGCCTCACCTCCGATCCGGCAGGCATGGATAAGGTAGATCGCGTCGCCTGCGTTCTAATATATCTGAGAACCATGGGGTTTGACATCTTTGATGAGCTTGTCTGTACATACTACGCTCAGTACTTCCAAGAAACCTCGTTTCTCTGCAATGAGCAACGTCTGAGTCGACACAGGAGACTGCCCGGCGTCTTCTCTAGCTCATCCGGGCCGCAGGGAGATGGAGTTTTTGGTAATGTAGGGGTTTTCAAGGGGAAATTTCAAAATCCACCGAAGGAATGCTAATATACAAGATTTTGGAAGCTCAGAGCGATATTCAACCTACGGTTGTGCACATTTTAGAGGCTGCCAAGAGTAATCTGCCGTGCGTGGCCTCAAGAGTCTCGCCGCTAAAGGCCTGCATTACAAACAAGGTTAGTCGCCCAGATTGTGACATTTATACAAAGCATGACGGACAAATCATCTATAAAGTGTGTAACCATTTCAAATCTTTACTGCAGATGAAGCAGAACTGACAGAAACAAGTTGCCCCATCTCTGGACATTGATAATGGCTTTGGCGATATACGTCGAGCTGTTGTGGAACAGAGATGGCTCGGGCGCTATATTTGCAGCCATTCTTCTTCTTCAGTGCGGTTGGCGCATGGGAAATCAATTTCTTCTTGAATTAGTTCGCCTCTATTCGTGAAACCTTGCCCAGCCTTGGCTCCGTTCGACACCATGCTGGCAATAAAGCCCATTCCATACTTTAGGATGAAAAGATCAAGTTGCCTTAACAAGTTCCTCAGCATATGACCGGTATATAAAGAAAGTGATTAATTTACTACATCTGCAATACGGCTCATAATGCTACGCCAAGGTGGAAAAACGGTGACTAACTGTTTCAAATTTAAAATAGTCTCGCAGCATTAACAACGGGGGAATACGAGATACACCGCAGCTTAGTGCAGAGGAGCATGTCCCTCGCTTAGCCTCACAGCCATGTAGTAACTCTACATTAGTGCCTTGGTAAGACCACATTCGTAACGTGTACACCTTAATGGGGTTCATAATCCGCCATGACTGCTCGGGGGTTCTACACACTTGACATCACTCTGTCTCATCCCGCCCCAGGACAGCAGTTCATGAGACTTGGTGAAGATGGCTACCGGTGATGATACCTTCGGCTCTCGCCTGCCTGGATACTTTGATTTCACCCTGCTTTTTTTGAGCAGAGCCTTTTATCGCTTTTTCCGACCAGCATTTTCCTACTTGCTTGGCCATGGCGTATTCGTCGCCTGTTGCGCCGGAAAGTCATCGTTGGCTCACGCGAATTACACATTGCTAAATTGGTGCGCACCGCCTAATGTTGATCTTACAGGTGGTATTCAAACCTGTTCTAACTGGACTCATGCCTCAGGTCCTCTGTAGGTGTTTCACAGCCCTAGAGATTGTTATCCTCGTGCTAGGGTGCCCGCCTAGCACCGTCAAGATCAACACGTCGATTGCCGAAGCCGTGCTTGGCCTTCTTACTGACTTCTCTGTTACCTGCCTGTCGTACCTGGAGCACACACAGTCGGTTCAGCCGTTATTGCTACTACTCAACTTTTATCCGCTTGTTAGCACCATACTTGACCTAGCCACGGTTAGGAGGGCTTTCCTCCGGCCGGGCAGGCACGCCTTGGCTAGTCTTCTACCTGCAGCCCTTGTTATAGTGATCCTTCTTGTGGCCGAAGAACTCCCCAAGACACTCACCCACTCGTAAAAGCTGGTACCGCGGGAAAGCAGGGCTGGAACTGTGAGCCGCAGCGTTTTTTGGTGGTTAAGTAGATTTCTCTAAACGGGATGCAAGATGAGCGTAGATGTTGGCGAAAAGTTTGATTCGCAGAGACTGTTGGTGCAGTTGGAGGAGGGTTGGGATAAAGGTGCTGCCCGAGCTAATGATATATTCGTTCGACTGGGTTGCTGATTTCGTAAACCCACAGACAGCAAGCAAGGAAAATTCAGCTTCATGAAGTGCACGTTTCTGGCCTTCAAGGGACAGTTCGCGGCTGGAATCGCACCGCGCGTTCTGTTTAGCGGTTTCACGTTTGCGCAGCCATTTCTAATCAACACGGTTGTTGATTTTGTCGGCTAGCCAGACAAAACAAGGAGCATGGACTCTGCCTAGAGTCTAATCGCGGCGACCTTGTCGCTCTACGTCGGCCGTGCTATCAACGGGACATGGTACAAGCATACGACCTTCCAGCTCTTGACAATATATCGCGGTGCTCTCGTTTCGCTTGTTTTTAAGAGGACGCTAGAGTTGGACCAGCAATTAGTTCGCCAGTCGGCTCCCGTTACTCTTATAAGCACAGATGTCGAGGGTATTGCTACTGGTGGAATGAGCATTCACGATATTTGGGCTAGCTTGCTGGAACTCCCTGTTGCGCTTTACCTCCTCTACCAGCACGTCGGAGTTCCCAGCTTGTTTATTTTAATTCCTGCTGCCGTTAAACTTCTAGGGACCTGAAATCACCTAACGACGGCTAACTTGACCAGTTACTACGATTTCTGGTGCTATTATCTTACCGCACATGGGCCAGGCTAGAATTCAATGGAATAAGGCCATTCAGGAACGTGTCAGGGAAACCTCTAGGATTCTCAGTCAGATAAAAGAGCGTTAAGATGATAGGCCTAAGCGATTGGTTTAATAATCGCCTGCTCTAACTCTGTTTCGACGAACTAAAATTATCGACAAAGTTTCAATGGCTTGTCGTTTACATCAACGAACTTGGTGAGGCATGCTTGGCAGAGCAAAGTACCAATACGAATGCTAACCAACATTTTTAGCTACTCCATCGCAGAAATTCACACCAGCAGTTGTGATTCTCGCGGCTATTTTCTGGACCAAGTCGCGACAGAGGTTGAGCGTTGCTGCAGCTTTCACTTCGCTATCTATTATTACCATCGCAGCTACGCCCATTACTCCAATTCTAATATCTCTAATGCAGATATTCGGTGTGATTGGTTGTTTCACTAGTCTTCAGGTATTTCTGAAGTCTGGGTCGAGATCCGCGCCAGTCGATTTCGTCTCGACATTCCACCGCTTCTGCCAATTCGTTGGCTCTCTTGGAGAGCATCGGTCTTTCACCAGGACAATATCTCATGGTTGCGAAAGAGACTGTCCAACTCTCTACACTGCCATCCAATAACCCTGTTCCCCTAAGCGGCCCGATATTGAGGATAGTAGATGCCACCTTCTCCGTGGATGACGGCACAGAGGTACTTCACAGTATTGATATGGACATTGAGAAAGGCATCTTTTCAATGGTAGTTGGACGAGTTGGATGTGGCAAATTATCCCTACTGAAAGCAATGGTTGGTGAAGTTCCGTTAAAGTCTGGTACGATTGAGACTGGGCAACTAAGCTTGGCTTATTGCGACCACACGCCTTGGGTCACAAACGTTAGCGTAAGGGATAACATTGTCGCGCAGTCAGAATACGACGAACAGTGGCTTGCAACTGTAATTCGCGCGTGCCAATTAGACTTAATGTGTCTGCGTTCCCCATGGGAGTGGCGACCTTTGTGGGATTAGGAGGCGTTGCACTGAGCGGCGGTCAGAAGCAGCGCATAGTAAGTAACGAATCCGTTCTTGTACGAATTTCTAGCATGGTATACGAGGACACGCGTACATACACTCAGGCCATTGCGAGAACAGTCTACTCGCGCAAAAAGTTCATAATTCTTGATGACGTCTTCAGCGGCCTGGACAATAAGACGTCACGCGCCTTTTTCCAGAGACTGCTTGGGAGTGACGGCTTGCTACGCAATGATAACCAGACGGTAGTCCTTGCCACCAATAATGGTGAGAATTACTATATTTAAGGCCGCGCGGTTCTAACTCATTCACAGTCAACTTACTTGAGGCGGCAGATTACATTACCATGTCGGAACAAGGTAAGATTGTCCGTAACCAGGTGCAGAATTCGACCTTTAATCCACAGGACTGGGCTGTCAACCAGGACGAGACCGAGTCGAATGACTCCTCATCTAGGGTCGGCGGAAGTGAATCTGGGCATCAAGTCAAACAACGAGAGGCCGACCGGGCCGAGGCCGAGCTCAGCCGCTAGACAGGTGATCTTGACTGCTACAGAATCTATCTGAAGTTAATGGGACTGCCGTTTGTCACTACTACTTTTATCCTGGTTATTATCAGCGTGGCTGCGGATAAGTTGCCTCGCAAGTCCCGCCTCTAAGGTCCGTTGTGAATTCGGTTGAACCCATTTCAGAATATTAGCTGCGCCTGTGGACACAACATGGCACTAGCTCTTCCTCCGAGAACCTAAGCTATATGAGAGGTTATATCGCGTTTATTGCTCTAGCCATAATTGGCGGAGTGGTAAATATAGATGCCTTCGGCATTATTAGCATTCCGAAGTCCGCGAAGCGACTTCATGCCATGTTACTTGCCGCAGTAATGAAGGCCCCCTTTCACCTTTTCACTTCTACGGATAACGGTTTAACTCTCAACAGATTCAGCCAAGACATGAGCCTGCTTGATGAAGCCTTTCCCTTTACGTTTCTTACGACCATTGCGACGGTAGTTCAAGCAATTACAGAGACGGCAATCATTGCTTCTGGGTCATCGTACATTGGCGCGCAATCTGGCCCGTTGGTTTTGTGGCCGTTTACTTTATCCAACATTATTACTTTCGAACATGTCAACGGAATAAAAGGGGGTATAATTGCTGTTCATTTAGAGCGCGTTCTTTTTGTAACAGAACATCTCGCAAGTTCGATTCTTGGACCTGGAAATGAAATCGCCGCTATACACGCAGTTTACGGAAACTCTAGCCGGACTCTTGACCATTCGCGCATTAGGGTGGACTATGGCGGTAAAGTAAGAAACTTTCGCAGATTAAACACTTCTCAAAGGCCTTACTATACCATGTTCTGCATCCAGCCGTGGCTCCAAGTTATCTTGGATTTATTTACTGCCGGTATGGCGCTCGTGCTTGTTACATTCGCAGTAATGTCCCCATGGACAACCTCAAATGGTGCCATCGGCTTGGCCATGGTGAACATTATCATCTTTGAATTTACGCTTTCTCAAGTTATCACCCAGTGGACGCAGTTAGAAACTTCACTTGCAGCTATTGCTAGACTAAAGTGGTTTATTAAAATCATGCCCAATGGAAACAAGCTCAAGAGAACCAGGAGCCGCCTCCCGATTGGCCATCACGGGGTCTAATTGAACTTGATAATGCAGCTGCTGCCTATAAGTTAGTATTTATCTTCATTTCTTCCTTGCTTCCGGTGTTACCAATGACCGCCGCAGAGATGGTGCTGATCCGGTTCTGCTCGGCGTCAGTCTTACTATTAAGCCAGGACAAAAAGTCAGAGTCTGTGGCCGATCTGGAGGGTTTGTTTTTCATGCCAAGACAGGGTTTGTTCTCTCAAACTAAGCCTCATACTATCTCTATGCAGCGGCAAGTCATCTCTTGTGGCCACCCTGGCACGCTTCCTCGAGCTGCAGCCTGGAAGCAAGATTCGCATCGACGGCGCCGATCTCACCACTACACCAAGGCAAATGATCCGGTCACAACTCCTTTCGCTTCCACAGGATACGCTGCGCCTGGCAAAAACCGTCCGCCACAACCTCGACCCAGAACAAACCATCCAAGCGGACGAAGCACTCATCGAGGCCCTCACAAAGACGGCAATCTGGCCCTTTATTGAAACCAAGGGTGGTCTAGAGGCCAAAGTAGAGGCCTTCATATTCTCAGCAGGATAACGGCAGCTATTTTGTCTTTCTAGAGTAGTAGCCTTGCGACACAGCAGAGCGGCAGGCGATCATGCAGTTATTCTCCTTGATGGAGCAACAAGCAGCGTGGACCGCCGCACCGACGACGAAGTCCACGGTGCCATTAGTGCCAACTTGGATGGGCGCACCTTCATAGAAGTTGCGCATCATCTTGACATTATGCGTCGCTATGACGTTATTATTGTCATGGCTAAGGGGAGAGTTGTCGAGATCGGTCCTCCTTGTGAGCTCCTTGCACAATCTGGGTCTGAATTCGCGGCGCTGTGGGCAGGTAGATGTTTGAAACACTTTATAGAGTTATACGAAGGAAGGGGCAAGTTTAACAGCTCATCATGTTCCAGAGGCATTAACTACGGCCGTTGGCGTGTATGAACGTGATGCGCTATTACTTTCCTCCACTCGTCCCTTTCCTCCCAGCTAGCCGCGCCTCAACCTTGGTTGTCACATGTACGGATCCGTGACCTACGGCAGGTTGAGTCTTTCCTCCCCGTCAGCTGGAAGCGTTATGTCCAGGTGTGCGGCATGAACCTCTCGCAATGTCCTTAACCCACTTCTCGGACGCCCCATTCGCTCTCTCGGTGTAAGCCCCCTTGTTAGCTTGGTAATTTCACTTTTCGATATTTGGTGGACATAAGGGAGCTGAACGTGGTTTCTTGCATAGTACGAGTTCGTGAAGTCTGCCACGACAGGTCCTAGGGCGGATTTGCGTGCCGAGCAACGCTTAAGACGAGCTGATAACCTCAGGAGGGAAAACGGTTAATTAACAGTACCTAAGCACACCGAGTACAGTTATTATTAAAGGAAAAACTCTACACCCAGATGACATTCGTTAAAAACTGGCTATGTAGGCGGCTTGGGTAGGGCCCATTTTCATCTCAACTCACTATTTTCATATACATATACGGCACTAAACCCTTCTTTAGCATTCAGTATTCTTAACTGGCTCCATTTATTTTAAGTATCTTAAATATGATAGGATCTCACCCAAGCCATTCCGGAACTGGCGTCTACGGTCCTGGCACCTTCATCAACAAAGTCGTTCTTCCAGTGCCTGTAAACGCCCGGCGCGTGTTCGAGTTATTGGCCTCTAACACGCCAGAAATCACCAAAGACCAAAAGGCATGGAACACGGTAACTTTTACCGGCGGTTCGACCCCAATGATACCCAGCCCTATCAAGGCCCCCGTTATCGCCGCCGCCTTCCATGCCATGTGTGGCCTTATTGCCAATGAGTTGCTTGAAATTCGGGATGACAAGCCGCTGCGAAACAGTGCCGTCCGTGTCGATACTGATCATACTAGTCTCTGGCTCGGTTCCATTTTCACGACACACATTAACGGCTCAGATATTTCGGTTGTCGCGAAGTCCAACAAGCTGGCCTCTATCTTTAACAGGGGCTTTAAATAAGGCTTTGGAAAAGGTCTCGCCTAGAGAGCCACCGCGCTTTTGCAGACCCAAGACGCTAAAGCCAGGTACCAGTTCCATGGCTCTCTAAACGCAAACAAGGCTCTGGCGTCCATGGCAATCCCTATTAACGTCAAGTTCGACACGGTAAAAGGAGTACGACAACTACATCCAACAACACGTCCTTGAGTGGAATCCCGACCAACTCGAAATGCATAACGTTCGACATGGCATCTGCGGAAGCATCTGCTATTCACCCCAAGGATGGAGAAACATTGTCATGGGGCAGCGTCTGGCATCACACCCTTTGGTGAATTACAACTGCCAGCATTATAGCCCCCTTATTCCCCGGGGTGCCGCTGCCGATTCATATAGATATAGGGGCGCAGGGTCAAAAAGTGTGTTTTGTAGTGTAAAACAATGTACCCTTAGTACAGTAGTAGTAGGCAATGTGGCAAGGACACAGGTTAGCTATTTAGCATGGAAACTTCTTCCAATCCAGGCTTATGCACAATGTTCCAAATCTCCATTCTTGTGCCATCGGATTAGTTTAGGCTTTATATTGATTTCCAAGCTTCCTCCACGCCCAATACAAGCTCTCGGCCTTGATCGGGGTCTCTAAAATACATTCTCACAAGATGCTTCTGCGAAGCCAAGCATCGTCGTTACATCCATGACGAGCATAAAATAGCGTCATGTCATTCACAAGCAGCAAATCTCCTGTAGCTACGGGAAGCGTGATGGAAATTTGAATTGCCGTGAATTGTACAGCGTTAGTAGCCTGAAGTTGTCTTTGCGTTGCCACAGACTCTGGGTGACGCTGGCGTTGTTATCCGATGACTGGATGTCTGGAAAATTCGAACCAGCATAGGGGGTTTTTGGGACTCTTCTTCTTATATTTTACAGAAGACGGGAACGTCGGGGTGTCTGCAAATCGTGTGATTTAAACATAGACTTGCCCCTTACATAGAGCATCCCAATCGCCTAAGGCGTAGGAAGCTCGACATATCCTGATAGCCAGCTGTGATAAGGGCTGAATAGAGGGCTTGAAGCAAATAGCTCGATCCAATGATAATCTTATAGGATATCAAAGGTCCTTGGTTTCCCAAGAGAGAGGAAGCGACTAGTGACCTATATATACACATGAGAAGAACGTGTGTGCTCAGGGGCCCTAACCGGTCAGGTGTTCAACCTATGGAATGAGGTCCTTTGTCTCGATGCTCCTTTGTTGGGCTTTGTTGCTGGATCGTAGCCGTGTAACAGCAGCCTAGTAGGCGACAATATTATATTAGCGGCGAGACCAAGATGAACTGACCAATAGTGCGCACACTGCTAAAGGCTGAACAAGTATTCCTTTGCGAATGGAGGTCCTGCTGCTTGCCTGATGCGTTCCAGAAGGATGAGTCCTTGCAGCGGATTCAAACGTAGCATACTTGGTAGCATCGCCTTTCGCAATGGCATGATAAAGCGATGCAACATTGGCACCAAAGGGAGCGACCACATCCGCGAGCGGCACCCTGTACGACTGAAAGTCAATATTCTACACAGGCTCATTTCCAATCTTGCCTCCAAGACGGGCCAAAATCCCGGGCTAGTAACGATGATCTCTCCCTTAGTACCAGAAAGGATGCAGCGTATACTCACTCCATCAGCGGTCGCTGTTGGTTTGCGGACTGAGAGAGACACCGGTGTGCCGTGTTCGGTAATCCCCTGGACAAGTATATGATCCGGATAAAGTTTTCCAATGCGACAAAACGACAATTTGTAGGCACTGTTTCGTAGTGGGATTCCAATGTGGCCTGAAGTTCCGAAAAATCACCCGGAACATTGACAACGCCGTCGAGGACTGGTCGAGATGGTGTAAGTAGCGTGAGCACTTGTTGATTGCGGTGTGAATCGCAGACTCACGATGTCCAAACCCAATGTAAAACTCGTTGTCTCCGCTATTCATATCGAGGTAATAGAGCCCGTCCTGGGGATGGATCGCTTTGCAGAGTCAATACTAGAGTTTACAAGCGCTACAATCTCGTAGTCGGGCGATCTTTGTAGAGCGGGCAGGTGGGTCAAAACGAACGTTCTCGTACCCGCCCCACAACTCTAGGGTGGCTCGTTGCCCTCACCAGAGTCACCAGCCCATGTCTAACAGTGCCAATGGCGGCGCTGATAAGTGTCAAGTCAATCTGATTGGTAGAGGCCATCCCACCACATGCCTCCAGACAAACCAAACCTCCCTCACACATCACTCACAACCATTTGATATGGCCGACAAGGAGACATCTTGCAAGTGCCATGAGATGCAGCCTCATAGCTTCTTGGATTGCTCCGGTACCGCGCCTCCCGATAACCGGAGTCAGTTGCCTTTGACTCCACCCGCCACCGCCGAAAAACTCCCTCGTGCCTCGGACGCGTCCGACTTCAGCGCTCTGGTTCGTTTGCTCCATTCTTACCGGCACCGAGCAAAGATTGTCGACCTTGCACCGTGGATTGAGATCAACGTCAATCGGGAGCAATACGGTTTGCTTCGCGAAACGATTGAGCGACTATTCCAGCGGTTTGATTTTGAACCGGCCAACAAAACTCTCATCCTCCGCATGCCCTCACCAGGCCACGACTTTTTCTCGAATCTTCTAGCCAAGGAATTGCAACATCAGCTGGAGAGTATTGCCAGTCGAGGAGGGAGTATAGGCACCTTCGCCGCGGCCATCACTAGTGGAGGCTCGTCCCGTATTCTCCTGTTAGAAGGGGAACCAGGATCCTCCAGTGTTGTGCGGCGTCAACCCGACGCACAATTTCAGCATCCAGAGGCCGTCTATCCAGGCGTCGTGCTAGAAGTGTCTGACGCACAGGATGGTAAAAATGTGCCGAAAATTGCCCAGGACTACATTTTGTATTCCAACGGGGATATTAAAGCCGTAGTCGGTGTTGATATTCATAAAGATGAAGATGCCAACCTCTCACTATGGTGTCCAAAATATACTTGGTCCGCCGAAGAGGAGATTAAGGTGCTCGAGGCTGAGGCAATCATTTCGAATGTGGTATGTGGAGTTCCCGAAGAAAAAATTGAAACACTTGACTAACTCGAAACAGCCATTTCGATTAAACGGATCAGCAATAAACGAAGTAAAATGCCTTGAACTACATCTTAGTGACTTTGCCACTGATGCACTATGTTCTGGGCAAGAGTCAGTGTTAATTTGTATTACTTTTAAACGGCTTTTTGATCTTCTTGTTCGAGCAGAACGGATGGAACAAGCTCGGGAATCCACTGTGGCGGGCGGTGTGAAGTCAAGAAGAGTGACAAGGAAGCGACGAGCCCCATCCAGCTCCGAGGAGGAATTTCAATTAGAAGATGAAGCCAGATATGCTAGCCTAGAAGAAGCTGCCGCGGAAAAGGCTCATCGAGATGATGAGGAGTTCGAGGAACCAGCAACCAAGCGGAGGGTGAAGAGATCGTGAACCAAGTATATTCTACAGTTCCGACCCAATCTAGAATAGTCACCATTCGACCGAGCCTACTTGCGCAGGGCCCACGATCGGGCTTTGTAGACCTTCGACATGCGAACGAACCCAGAGTCGAGACCTGGACAGATCGACCTGCTCTTTCCGTTTCACCACAAGACTGTGTGGACGAAATCATATCCATACTAACAGCGATATTAAATGCGGTTCGCGCCGGGGAAAACATTGCTGAAGTTACGACGGATTTGGCATCTCCAAATCAGCGCAGGAATCCGGAGATGATCGCCAGAAGTCGGATGTCGCCACAGGAATACGAGGCGTGGACGACTTTTAATGACAGGCTATGGCACTTGCCAAAGATTGACTGGGACAATAACCAATTACCTCCTCACATCTCACCAAGGTCTCGCAAAATCGCACGTCGACGTGCGGAAGCATTAAACCGACTTTACGAGACTGATCGAGCTCAGGAAGGACATGTAACGTGGATCCCACAGAACAAAGGTTCCCTAGATGCAACCAGTTGCGCCTTCGTCGATTGGTCAAACGTGTTGTCTTTAATTGCGATCGTTGTCGTGGTCAAAAATCATCAGAGCTCGTTGCCTTCGCGCAGGACCAATGACAAGCCTTTGTGCATGGCTGCTAGGGAAATCTGTGTTCGAGAGACGAGACAAACTAATGCATTTGAGCACTCCCCCGCTAGATAGTGGTGCGCCTCATCAAGCCGGTCCTTCTCGCGCAGACCACGATGCTGCATGCGTTGAGAAATTAGGTCGAGTATTATTCGTTGTTGATGGACTGCGACCCCGTTCATCGAACAGCTCACCGCCCCCGAACAAAGGCCACTCGCAATGTAAGGGGGGTTGAACGTGGTCATGTTGCGTCACTCCGATCTTGGACCCAGTGTCGTGCCGTGCTTCATCCCTTCTGGGGTGTTGTGATGGGTTGCTGGCTGGAGCCATCATAGGCGTGCCTGCGCCTAGACATGTCCTCGGCGTGATAAGATCAACCTCTTTGACGAACAAGCTGGATAAAGAAGAGAAGAAACACATGCGTGATGCTGGTCATATAGCGAGACAAGACTGCGGTGAAAGAGCCTTTTGATACCATGAACGTTGCGTGGTGGTGATGCTCGATCCTTTTCCATTCAGGCCCTGAGCGGAAGGTAGGGCAATCAATGTGTGCAAGGGTAGCGTGTGGGTGCCCACGCGTGTTGCTGATGGTGGGCATGGCACGTCCAGGTCCAGGCGACTGCCTGACATTCATCATGCAATTTGCCTCAACTGCACTATTCCACATAAGCCTAACAGAGGCAATGAATAGTTGCAGATGAGTACTTGGGAAGGAGCTCATCTAACGGGGTGTGTCGGATGCGGCTGCCTCTGTTGATGGAAGAGGCAGACTTGACGTAACTGCTAGATGTCCTAAAATCATTAACATTAGTAGTTTTGGTGGCTGGAAAGTCTTTTAAACCCAAGATAGACGACATAAACACAACCCTTGTGTTGGTGTTGCGAATTCCAAACCAGTGGGGCAGACACGTGTATAGATTAGTCATGCCATCTCGGATCGGAAGTACCTAGGTATTCATTCTCACCCTGCCCCGTTACCATCGCTGGGTCAATCTCACATTGTCAGATTCAATCAATAACAAATACCTCCAGCGCTTCTAACACCAGCACCAACTACCATGCACTACTAGTGAGCCATGAGCATCAGACTGTAACGAGAATGCACACGCGGTTGCAGGTGACGCCCCCCCCAGAGCTTTAGGAGCAGTCCGCCTCCGACTCCGCCGCCGACTGGCGAGAAGCCATCACGCGCTGTTACCGGCATCATCGAAGATATTAAGACGCGGCAAAGTGGGCACAGCCGTTTCACCGATTCTTGGATCAGGTATCCATTGAATGAGGGCCAGTACGCAGAACTGCTGCAGCGAGTCCAGAGCGACGAGTTACTCTGGGATTATGTGAATCACAAACTTCGGTACCGAATCGTAAAAAGTGTCGATGCTACTAGCTGATGTTAATTATATCATTTATAGATACGACTATATACCCTCTGCGAAGCGACTCGTCTTTCGAATGCCCACAGAGCTGCATGAATGGGTAATATCCAGTGTGGTCGGGGATTTGCAGCACCAACTGCAAAAGCTTGGTGCTGGACATGGCGCATCGGCTGGCTTTGCACGGGCGGTAGACGCGCGTGGCTCACCGACTCTCGACTTTACTAAAACAGGGTACGGTAGACATGATCCCGATGCACAGTTCCGGCATCTCAGAGCACAGTATCCTGGTGTAGTGATAGAAGTTTCGTATACACAGAAGCGAAAAGAATTAGCGCATATAGCAGAGGACTATATCCTTGGGTCTAAGGGCAGTGTTCGTGTTGTTATCGGCCTGGATATCGAGTATAGAAATAGCAAGAAGGCTACGTTATCAGTTTGGCGACCTGATGTGGTACAAAACGAAGCTGGGGAGCCGGAGTTGGTCGCTGTGCAGACAACCGTGGACCAGGTATGTGGCATAAAAACATTTCTACTCTACCATACTTACATCAGCAGATATTACTGGACGATGAGGGCAATCTGAGTCAGAACGACAAAGCGGGACTCTATCTCCAACTCCGAGATTTCGCAACGAAAGCTTTAGTTGGAACCGACGGCCTTCTCACCGATCTAATCTGCATACCAGCCAGCACGCTTTGCTTGTATCTCGAGCAGGCTGAGCAGAATGTGGCCATGCTAAGGCAGAATCAAGGCGCTGTTGAGGAAACGAACTCGTGGGTAAGGACAAGGCGGCGGTAGAGAACGCCCCAAAGGAGCTCGATGATGACCGCGAAGCAAAATTTCAGAAAATTGAAAAGAAAGCAATAGCGCAGGCAGAGAAGGATGACTCGTCGTACAAGACGGATTCAGACGGGGAGTAGAATTAGATCATTATGAGATGAATTCTTGCCTTTTGTCTCTCTTGGTAGGAGTAAAAGCCGAAAGGACAAGCGACTTACTTGGGTAGTCACCAAATAATTGTTTTACCTTATTGTTTGTTTGGTAATTGTGTGCAGCTGGAAAATACAGCATGGCAGCTACAATAACTAGGAAAGGCTGTTTTATTTCATCTTTTACTCCTGTCTTATGCAGTCTATATGTTTGTGTTGGCGGTAAATGAGTAGCAGCATCTGTGCTATTCCTTGGCTTGTTGTAGATAAAATGTGACTAGATAAAATCCCACTTTACTCCCCTGTTGCGTTTGCGCAACTCTACCCCATGTCTGTTCATTGCCCAAGGATGTTTCTCGGTTTTCAAGACGTGGTGGCCCAGATCTGCAGCACCTTCGACAGGTATGACAGCTCAACCGGTTCTACTTTTTCGACTGACTAATGTACAAATGTTTTCACAAAAGATACGGAACCCGGCAATAATGGAAAACACTCGGTCTAGTTCTGGAAGTCGGCGGAAACCAACGAGAGCGACGAGTGTTACACCTAGAAGCGGTTCGTCGAGGTATGGGAAGCAGTTTAATCAACACATTAGAGACTACGGTGTATATATGAATAACGGCAAATCCAAACCGTCGAACACAGACGAGGCAAGGATCGAATTGGAATAGAGGCGCGCGTCCTTGTTCCCGTCACAGCTCTCAGAGGAACAGTTTGAGGCTTTTCAGAAGAACGAAGATGTTGTATTCGAATTTAATGTCATGACCGATGTCATTCCCATCATCTGTGGAAGTTATCGCATTCCTAGCAAGCAGAATGTTCTCTTCACCGAACCTGAACCTCTCTCTACTAGTAACGCCGTGAGACCAAAGTCTGATCATTTTGATGGTGCTGATCTTGCAGACCTTAGTGTGGAGGTGAGAAATGACAACGAAGTCAGGCAAAGAGTTATTCCTACGAAGCACCCCAGTGTTCCAGTGGCTGCAAATTTCTTCATAGAGGCCAGGGGACCCGATGGGAATGCGAAGTCGATTCCACCCCCGTTTCAGAACATCGCGGATATCGTTGAAGATCTCACGCATAATATGTGCTATTTGTTCGGTCGCGCGACCAAGGCTGTTAGTTTATGCCCCTCGGCTGATCTCGCGTGCGAGGGCGTGAGATGCTACTTGGCCAGCTTGTTCGATTCGCCGTCACCGAGTGCGGCACTATCCGTGACTGGAACATCGGCGTGCCGCCTAGTGCTGATAATGGTGCAGATCCATCCAAAGCTGAAGGATACAATCTTCTACCTCTAGAATTACATACCTTACAAGTCCTGCGGGCCGCGTGGCCAGCAACTGGGAACCTGGTGCGGGAGCTCTATGAAGGGTGTCTAACGCTGGGACACCACCCGAAAGTCTTCAAGGAGGCCGAGGTTGTCATGATCACAAAGCCCGGCAAGAGAGGCCGACTTGTGGCGCGCAGACTCGCCTGGGCCGCTGTCACTATGCTGTGCTACACCGTCAGCAGGCCGGAGCGTTTCCCTAGAAGGTCGGCGGTAGATCTGGCCGCTGCCCTGGTACACGATATTAAAGTTTCCTTTTCACAAAGGAAGGCTGCCACCCTTGTTACAATGGACATTCAAGGCGCATTCGACACGGTCATGAGAAACAGGCTCATCCTCCGCCTCCGCCAGCAGGGCTGCCCCCTACCGCTCGTGAAGTTAACGGTGGGCCACATCCTTCATGTCAGACAAAGCAGCCCGTGTCCGGTATCAAGATATCACGACCGAGTATACACCCTTACTATGCGGACTCCACAGGGCTCGCCAGCATCTCCGACCCTCTTCCTTCTCTACACCGAGCCCATAGACAAGCTAGGCTTCCAGCTAAGTCGCTTTGGTTGCGCCGACGACACCGCCATCCTCAGGACCGGCCAGACTCTAAAGGAGACGGCAAAGCTCACGACGGCTGATGTGCGGGAACTTACTTCCTGGGGTGCGGCTAACGGCATTACCATTGACCCCGAAAAGACAGAAGTAATGCACTTCAGCCATAAGAAGGACGACACAAGCCCGTGGGTAACACGGCGGTATTGCCAAGGTTCCAGCAGGAGCCATCCGCTGGTTAGGGATCTGACTGGACAAGAAGCTGACCTTCCGAACACGCATCGAGAAGTGGGCGGCTAAGACGGAAAAGGTGGCCGGCCTCCTGCACGGCCTCTGCATTATAAAACATGGCCCTCTCCCGGCCGCAGTCAGGCGGGCGGTCAAGGCATGTGTCGAGCCCATTCTGCTGTATAGCATGGAAGATTAGTACTGAGAGCTGCACGACTTGGCACGGTACGAGGAAAGTTCGCCCTCGGATTTAGCACCTGGTCGATAAGCTCGACCCCGTCCTCCGCCTGGCTATTCGGGCCATCCTCCCCGGGTGGAAGACCACGCCGGCTCCGATGTACCATCAGGAGAGCGGTGTCCCTCCCGTGCCCTTGCTTCTTAAGGCCCAACGCATTTAATTTGCAGCACGCCTGAAATACCTGGACTTGGCCCATCCGCTGGCCCAGCGTACAGCGATCGTACGCGCCGTCAAACGGTCCTACCATGTAAGAGGAGGCGGCTTTAAGACTCAATTAGAGCGGCCGGCCCTGCTCCTCCCCGATTGTCCCCGACCGACCCAGATCCAAGCTAGTGACACAGCAGCCGCGGCTCTCCAGACGAAGAATAAGGATGAGGCAGCCACCTTCTTCCCGCCTTAGGGATCATGACGACTTCTGCCTCACAGAATGCTTGTGGGTAATGCCCGGCCACCAAGCAACCTTCGTAGAGCCACCGGACGTGTTCTCTAATAATAGACTATCGTGATTCGTGACATGTGTATTGGCTAGCAGTGCTCTGTCAGGCTCTTTTTAGAAGCTTCCTGAAGTACATCATGGAGCAGGAAACACGGAGCGTATCTTCCCATGGTTTCATTAGTACGTAAGCTTGGCTTGGCCCAGCCCATAACACATGAGTCAACAGATGTTGCGAAGGATAATCAATTCATTGAAAATAGGGGCCATAAATCAGGGGTCGCTCCCGCTCTTCTCCCGCTGCGCGACTGCGGCTATACTCCCTAAACGTGGTGCCGTTAATCTCTTCTAGAGCCGGGTGGGAAGAGGTGAAGTCTTCGGTTGGGTTACTAGCAGTAACCCCAGGCCATGCCTCGTCTTCGTCATCTTTCAACTCTCCATCCAGCACCTTGTCAATAGCTTAATCTGCCCGTTCGTCCTCATCGTCCTCATCGTCGCCATCAGCTACGACAATCGCAGCAAAATTGTCCCGCTTAGAACCATAGAGCGTAGCCCGCACGCAAAGGTTAATAACATGGCAAGCACATTGGATTCGTCGCTCTTTAAGAGAGAAGCCATACTCGAATGCAAGCTCCTTAATGCACGTGTGATTATTTTATCGAGAGTAAAGTACCCGATCTTTTCGGGATCGTCGATTTACCAGAATGCAAGCGTATCCGCTACCTCATCAGTAAGACATGCGCCAGTATGTCACCCGCCAAGGGGTCGAAGCCCAAGAAGGATTCGGTGCTGGGCGAAGTCGCCATCAACAAACTGCGCGTTGATTCCAAGGAATGACACGGGGGATTTCGGCGTCCAGCCGTCGAAGGAAAAATGTACTTGGGATAGCGTTACGCAATGCCTCGGTCACTGGTCCAATGGCGCCTCTATACTCAGATTCGAGCATACGAAAAAGAGTCATCATAGAGGGGATATGGGTTTTGTCGAGCGATGGGTTGCCGTAAAGGAGAATGCGCTAAAACCGCTCAGTATTTACAATCTCAAACGGTAGGTTGTAATATGTAACCCAGTCGAGAAGCAGAACCCAAAGACCCTTAATATTAAGTTGTCCGCGCAGGTTACTAATAAGAAACTGATTATTCGGATTACTGAAATCGGCATCAAGGAAGCGTGTAATAGTCCATTTATACAATAATACGTTTCCCCCGCAATAGTTAGCTTCCTTGGGAGACTGTTCATGTCAGCGCGGTTCATTGCCGTCACACCGTGGACCATGGTACATACAAAAGTGCCGTGGATTGTGCGAGGTGTTTCTTGATAGAGGCCCCTGTGGAGCAGACGAAGCAGAAATCCGACTTCTTCTTAAAGCCTCGGGCGAAGCAATCTGCGCAGATCCACTTTAGCTTATTGCCAGGCCGTGAGGTAGAGCGGTCTTCAACTCAATACCCATGTTGCTGCCACCATGCCCTCGTGTCTTGGCCGCCAGTATGGCGTTCAAATCCGGGCCATTTTGCCCACTCCTGGCGGCCCCAGAGTGACCAATCGACTGCGATAAAGTCGTTGGCAGTGACCACGAGGACGCTGTGATGGTGTTGTTGGTAAGTAGAACCCCGAAGATGAGACTCGGTCGAGTGGCCTGGGCTCCATGTAACTTTTCCTAGCCTGCAACCCTGAGACAAGTATACCTTCCCCAAAGAGGGGAAGGCAGTCGCGTGTCTGGTGCTAGTCCCATGCGCAAAATCAGGTCGACGGCAGGTGTTTTACGGATAAAGTAGTGCGGGCCGTGTAAGCTGGTTGGATTCACGCCAAAACCATGGCCTGCATGTGATTCGGGAGAAACATAATTGCCGATTTTGTGCACAAATACATGTCTTTATCGATGAAGTAGCATAATATAGTTGGGACAGCTGACGAGTCTGGTACGACTATTAAGAGGGTCACCTTCGGAACTCGTGGGAAGCGCGTCCAAAAACTCTCAGATGAACCATGTGTCGAGCTCTGCTTTTCTTGTTCTTTTTTCTCTTATTTAGCGTTAGATACTCGTAGTAGTCGCCTAGCTAGTTGTTCATACACTCAGCTTGGACCGTTACAATGGAAATCCTATGGAATGTTCTGTTTCAACCACAAGTAGTAAGCCCCTCTTCCAACGTTAGTGGGCGGTCGGAAGGCCAAGAATCTCCACAGATACTGAACCATTGTCCCGATCGGTGAGCTCTTTAGACTGTTTCACTACAGAAACTGTCGAGTTGTCCGAGCCTTCTGATACTGTTTCCGTCCAGTGAGCAGTCTTTTGCCAGAGTGTCGATAGTTGGCTGCACATTTGAAGAAGTTCAGGCTAAAGTCGGGTTGATAAGGCCAAGTCGGTGGCGTAGGCCGTGAGAAGCATTCTCGGGCGATGGCCAACGCCAGCGGCGATTATTCGGATTAAAGTATTAGCATCGCTAGTATAGTAGAAGTTTCTTTTCTTGCTTAGCTCGCTTATATAGCGCTTGGTAATAGCAACTAATGCCTGACGATATAGTTATATTATCCACGGCGTTTAAAGAGTTCGCGTTAAGTCCCGAAGGGACTCTGTTACCTGCATAGTGGATATGTCACGTTATGAGACTTATTATTAACTAAGCTTTTTCCAAAAATTATTATTATTTCTCGTTATAGTACTATAAATGAAGTTTATAGCTCTTTAATTAATACTAAAAAACTTATAAATTTAACTTTTAGTTAAGTTTAATTATAATAGCTAACGCTATAACATCTAGTTACTACACTAAGCTCTGCGACTTTAGTCTACAGAGGCATTATCTAATAGGGTAGATACCTTTCCTTGCGCTTTGGGTCTGAAAGAGAATCTCGTTGCTGTGATAATGCGGTGGCCCAAGCTAATTAACTAGAAAGTCGAGAAATAGTCGGATGTATGCGAGGTAAACCGTAATAGATATACCTAGATCGTCCGGTAGGTAGCGAATAATATAGAAAATATGGTTATTTGAGGAACGGGCCTTAGTACAACTAATAATAATAATAGCTCGTCCCTCGCGAATAAACAAGTTTCTAATAGCTAACTTTATGTCTCGCACGCGAATAGTCGTCATCTCCGTGCCTTAGCCTGGTAGAACCGCCGTAGTATGAATCGCAGTAAAGGCCTTTATGGACAGCTCGGCACCCGCTTACAGGTAGGTTAGACAGAGATCAGGCAACTAATATCCTGCCTTAGCCAGGGCTTTACCGCGGAATAAGGATAACTTGCACGGCGTGACATTACTTTATACGTCCCTGAAAGCTGGTTCTCCGGTTTATCGAGAAAACACTACCCTGGTAACCGACAGGTTAGGTCGTGGCGGCTTGCAGAGAGATCAACTTTAAGATCCCACCTTAACATTATCTCGGTGACGAGCTCTTATACTCTTATAATCGTAGCTTAATAGGTTACACAGATCTCCGATAGGCGCACTGCCTTGCCGTCACAAATTGTGAAAGAGCGGCCGTCTAGAGACCAGGTCAGGGTCTCACGAGCCCCTTCTCGTTGCATAACGCTCCTCCTAAAGGCCTTAGGCTCGATTAGCTCGCTTAGTGGTGAGTAGCAGCCCCTAAGCATGTATCTCTTTTGGATCGCCTCTAGACGCTCCGGTTGTGATAGATATGTGTGTTGGGCAGGCCAGGAATACACCAGCGTGTCGTAACTACATCGCGGGAGGCTTTACTCAAAAGCAACAGCCGTCCTACCCAAATATGAGCCGTAAGGTCTGGTGTGAAATTATATGCATCGCGGTATGCTAATAAAGAAGGATAAATACCCTTAATAGCTGTGAAATGTACTATTATAGATGAGTCTATTACTTTATCTTGGCATTCGTATGTCCAGAACATTATCGAGAGTTAGAAGACTGCCTCTAATAGCTCGAGGCGGGTGCTATAAGGAAGACGGAAAATATACTGGGACGCGTTATGGTACGGCGTATAGTCATCTTATGTGTCTTCACTATTATTACGCACCTCGCCTCCTCCGTCTTCATCCATGAACCGGATATAACTTTGGTTATGTACTCTGCCGTCGCAATTTCTTTCGCAGTCACTGTCGTAATCACTATCTAGGTTGCTGTCTCTATCACCGTCGTTTTCAGCGTTATTTTTAGCATCGTCATCTATCCCAGTCCTTGTCGTCGACATCTTCTCTTTCCACAACTTACGATACAAGATTCACAATATGGTTCATTATCTTTATATCGTTACCACGTAACACCATATTATGCACTTCCTAGAGCCGGCACGGGCCTAGCTTAATAGCTTAAAATATGTAATAAATAAAGCGCTTCCACTTTAATTTATACTACCGCCTAGTGCTTAATAGTATAATGCGTAGCGAGCGGTTCCGGAATACGCTATTCCTGTAGCTTATTAGCCAGCACCGAGACTGATAGGAAGTACATGCGAGAGTGGCCTCGGCTCCATCAAACATATCATCAGCAGCGCGCATGAGGACGCGGATCCGGTCTTCCACTGCTGCGGAGCTCTAGAGCGAAATTCCTCGCTAGCTCCACAGAGTATAGTCCCCGTTCTGCTCATAGCGGCCCCGAGCAGGCAGCCGCGAGGACGAAGTGATGATATCGAGCGGCCGGTTGCGGGATCGCTCTGGCCACCTCGTATATTGCAGCCAAGGCGTCGTCTCATTATCCTCGGCACGTGAGTACTCTTAGCTCTCGCGCCACATCCGGCTCGCCCTAGCTTATAAACGAGAATTCTCAGCCGCTTCCTACGCGAGCAGCACATCATTATACTCTCGTATTAGGATGAGCGGAGGCGGCGATTATTCAGGACGGCCAGCACACAGTGCTTTAAGAGGAGAGCTTGTAGGCGGAGGTGTTGGAAGGCGTGTGGGTGATTGCTGCGGCATATTGGGCGGTCGAAGCGTCGGCAGGGACATGATTCTAGTCGAGTGAGAGAGCCCTAAGCGTTTAAATGCACTATAGCGGATAGTAATCTGTATTGGCCTGTATGTACGGAGCCGAGGTAATATTAAGACGGGTTATTTTTAACATTTTTAACATTATTATAACTTTCACATAAAAAAGGGAAGTTTCCCTCCTTTATTTACTGGAAGTGAGCTCCAGTGAAGAGTAAAGTTAAGGGACGTAATTTTTGGAGGAAAAAGGAAGGATAGAGCGGCGGACCTGGTAGCGGCCCGCGGGACCGTGTGGTGTCGGGGTGGGGGATTTCGCATGAAAAAGGTTGACAAACGGCGTTGGTTAGACGGGAGCACAAAAACTGCGGATAGACTAGAAGGCCTGTAGTAGTGTAATTTAGTAAATTACCAGCGGACCCTTTGTACAGTAGGCCGAATTCTCGAGATGTTGGCACACTTGTAAAGCAGAACGCAGAAGTATAGAGACTGCCTACTAGAGGAAAGAGGAGATGGAGCAGAACATAGCTCGGTTGATGCTTAAGCTTAATGACCTGAGGGAAGAAGAGAGACGGCTGGGCGAATAGCAGCAAGCTACGCCACATGGCGTCGGTAACCTTTCCCATGCATATGCTCGTTGATGTAATTATACACGGCTGCCGCATTCAAGACTTTTTCATATATCTTCCCTGGCTTTTTAAGTATTCTGTGTACGCTGAGCTACTGAAGCCACTTTTGGGTTCTGGAAGAGCTTGGCTTCGACCTCTTCGAGCTCTTTCACGTCTTTTTCTTGGCAAAATCATTCTCAAAAACATGGTTGAGATCGGCAGGGCGACGAATAATATGAGCAACGTGCCAAGGGGGACTCGATGAGTAGCGCCAATCCTGCTTGAGCTGTTTGGGAACTAGTTACTGTACTACAACGGTTATAACACTTCTTATCCTAGGCGAACATTACAGGCTATTACTTCTAAAACGCAATACAACAAGTTCAAGCGATACCATAACTGTTCCCGATACGTTTTTAGCACAATAAAGTGATACTTGCCAAAAAGAGCAGGCTTCGACCAAAGACCCGGTGAATCCTACAAGACTATGTGCCAAGTGTCCTTTCCAGCACTGGGACAAATCCAGACTGGGAGCCGCAGAAGTTTGATGACGCAAATACACAGCATTTAAGCAATGATAAGCTCCCAAATCATGAGCGTTACTCCGAGTAAACAGCGGAATCTAGTGATGTAATCGAAGACAAGGCTAACCGGGATCCACTGACCGTGTAGACAGGGAATTTTTCAAGGACGACACGGCCAACTATCTTGTAAGGGTAGCATACCCTTTTCTAGCTACAACATATATGACGGATCACCCCGTCGTGAATTCCCCAACTGCCAAGACCACCGCGACGAAAATCGATGTCACAAGGCAGCTTGCCCGACGACCCATGAAAACCATGAGCGCGCTATCTACACCAGCACCGGGGCCGCCAGAAGTCTCCCGTGCATATATGCTAAGCCACGAATTATGGCCTTGGGCAACACTTTGTCCACCTGGATCCCACCCGCGCCAGCCACGACATCATGCTCTTGCGCATCTGTGAGTTTATGCTGATCGTGTCGACTATTTTTGTCAAGATATCAATCAGTCTGTTCCTAAAGCGACTCTTGTAAGTGGCTGCCCGCTTGTTGCCGTGATCGCACTATGCTGGCCATCTTAATCTCACACTAGCGGGACCTTTCTCGGACAGTTTGAAGACCGGGAAGTGGCAGATTTTCTTCTGGACCTTTATCGCCTTTAACACTATTACGAGCATGATCGATGCCATGGCCATCTTCCCTTAGTGCACACCGGTATAATTCAACTGGAACAAGGCCCTCCCGGGCAGCTGCTGGTCCGATGCGGCTATCGATGCACTCGCCCTCGCCCAAGGAAGTGCGCGTACTCCAGGCCATATCAACAAGATTAAGAGGCGCTAACTTACGTAGTTGTTGCTGCCGCCACCGATATTATCCTCTTGACACTGCCAGTTGTCTTCCTCTGGAAAGTTAAGATTGCTTGGCCGGTAAAGTTAGGCATTTGCAGCCTCATGGCGCTTGCATTTGCGTATGTCATGCCCTGGCATAAGAGTGAATACGTTGATAATTCGGTATACACCCACTGTATGTATCTAACTTACAGTCACAGAGGCGGCGCTTTCGCTGCTGTGCGCACTGCAATGGTCCCTGGCCTGACCACCACACGCGCCCCGACGTGTACGTATAGTTATTTTCATGCCGAGTGTTTTCAATTTATATTGAGCTTGTAGCTAACTTGATTTATTTTTCCGACAATAGGGGAATTGTTCCTTTATCTCTGTGGGCTACGTGAGTCTTGCAGCCTAAGCGACGCTTCGCGTACATGACTATTTTTCATAGAGACGCTAACGTCCACGACAGAATGGAAGCCAGCTTTGGTGTCATTGCAGCGGCCGCATCGTCGCTTCGTCCGCTCTTGAGCCGCAACGATGCCACAGCAAACAACTCGTTTGCGTCCAAGCATAGAAGAACTCAACCTGGCTCACTTCCAATTAACAACATGTATTCCGACGTGGATTCGCGCCGCTCATGGCTACAGAGATCTGGGCGAGGCCACACACACTATCGCCAATGCAAATCACGCTAACAGACATCGGACGGCGGGAGTAGCCAAGACCAACTATGGACGAGCAGGGGCAGGGGCATAGTCAAGATTACGGATGCCCACATCACGCGTTCTTAGGATAAGGGGCCATTCAGCAGGCTTGGTAATGATTTCGTGTATTCCATAGGATGTGTTTCATTATGGCCTTATTTTCCCCCAAGTGTCTCATTTTTTATATTTGATTGTATTAATACATACGTGACATACACACATGTCAGCCGATCGGCGGAGGCTGTTGCTGGCTCAATATTGACACTTACCAGGTGCCGAACCCAATGTGCCGAGTAGAATCGAGAAGTGCCGTATACGTAGTATAATTCCGTGTGGAATTAAAACGGCGCTCAAATGCGGAGAACAAGCCAAGGCGCTAAGCACACGACCCCTCTAATCTAGTCCCCCGGCTTATCTTATTTCCTTTATTGAGGGCTATTATCACCATGTAAATACCTTCTAGATAGCTTAGCGCATTATTTGACGCCACTAGTCGGTTCAAGGTTGGCGGGACCTGCGTGCCGGTATAACAAAAATACACACACACACATAAAGTTAGGAAACGTTAGGACCGGCGTTGGCTATCCTTCGATTTGACCCAGACTTTACAGATTACCAATAATTGTGATGGGCGTGTTTTGGACCTTAATCAAACGATTAAAATATCGCGTTAATAAGGATAATAGACCTTAATGCGTGCACGGACCAGATTCTGTGTAATTCGGCACATTACAGCGAGCCCTGTTACGGAGTACAGTAGACCTGTATCCGCCTCGCAGCTAGGATAGGCTAACTATTTTGAGCTCTAGTGTGGGTCCACGCTAGCTAAGCTAAGTTAGACCCAGATTTGTCAGCCTTTCACCCCAACAACCAGGCTCCAAAAATACTAACTGCAATCTCATTCTCTCATCATCTACATCATTAGGATAGGCTTATTGTCATTACAGCGACGACACCCCAAACTTACATCCCATGAGATTCGACACAACAATCAGCCAAGTCACGCACTGGCTTCAAGATATACCTATTAATTTTCAAAATACTGAGACCTCATTCCAAGTTAAAAGTCACGCTTCGTCAAAACGGAGAAAACTGTCAGACTCAGACCCTTTATGCGCATTAAAGCGCCGACTACTCTTATCTCTACCAGCATCTTTAAAGCAGGTGGAAATGGATTCTATGCAAGGGGCAGTTTCGACACCGAAAAAGCGACAAGCTGCCGATGACGCGAACCGAGATACTGACGATGAAAATGACAACGACCAGACACCACGAGGTGACCCTAGAAAAGAAAAGTTAAGAGGGAAGAGCACAGGAACCAGTGCTTCATCTCACACCAGCAGCACGTATTCTCGGAGTAGCAAGCGCTCCAGAGGATCTCAATCTCCAATAAAAATGTGGCCTCTGGAAGGACCTCTCGGCCATAAGCTTATGCGGGCGAATCAATTCGGCCATCACGTTCCGGTAGTTCAGGAGCTCATTGACCAGTTTGATGCAGTCAACAGAGGACGCTCCATCATGCCCAAATCTCTCTATCAGAGCCTCAGAGATGTTGGCGTGGGAAGATTATATGATGACATGTTTTTCGAGCAAGACACCGCGGCAGATAGGCCTTGTGATAAGGACTTGGTTCGGTATGCCCAGCGCATCGCTCAACATTCAAATACTTGCGCAAGCCAGCTGCAAGATGAGGGAGCATGGAACAACCTCGTGCATTCCCGCTTATTAGACTTGTTTGTTCATGACATGCAAGACGGACCAGACCATGGTATAATTGACTTTCTGCCTTGGTAAGCATGGCACTTGATGGAACTACGGGAAATTGTCCCTAACCTTTCTAGTTTAACAACAAACATGAACCTCAGTTATCATCGCTTCAGCGAGCCGACCAGCCGGGTTGACTACATTATCCGCATACTGCACGAGTCTCAGGATGATGATGTAGGAGACCATGAACCTCTCCAGTGGTTTGACTCTAACAGGATGCCATTATTGAATTGGACTACCGGCCAGTTACTCCCTATTGCCTTCAGTATCGAGACTAAGCGTTACGGTGGTGGTGTTGCGAAGGGAGAGCAACAGCTAGGTATATGGAACGCTGCGCAATGGGAATTCCTTATATCAAAAGCCGGAGAAAAAGCTGTCAAGGAGCTTGACTTCATTCCGGGCGTTGTGGTAGAGGGGCATACCTGGTCTCTTGTTATCACTACAAGGCACCTGAACAGAACGGTATGTAAGATATTCTTTCTCTGACACGTAGATTTTGCTGACTATCATATAGAATGTTTTCCCGGGCATTCAATTTGGAAACACGCACTCGATTATTGGTGTATTCCAGGTTATTGCCGGTCTGCGAATACTACGCACCTGGGCTATAGAGACGCTCTGGCCATGGTACAAAAAATACCTGCCGGGTATAGGCCAACCTAGTGCAAGGGACTTGGTAACGGGGGTAGGACTTAATGAGAACCGACTAATTTGAAGCTAGTATTAAAGCAAACATATAGCAGATAATTACAGATGTTTTACAAGGGATTTAGTTCGTTTGATGGTAAGGGTCGGGTTCAATTTATGTGGATATGTCAGGAGACCAATCGGTTTCCACGGCGCGTCTCAAATTCAACAGGGACGCGTGATTGCGTAAAGGTCTTCCCCCCATAACTGCACACATTAACAAAGACATTGTAAACATGCATCCATTCGTTTATCTACTACTACAGGTACAGGTTTCTATTGTCACCCATGTTTTCGACAAATCCGGCTTTGAATCCTTGTATAAGATGACCAGTAAGGATCTTAGTATCCTTGCTTTTTCATGTTTTGGTAACATAATGCGTGTTTTTACCCTTTTGCTATCCGGTCCTTTTGCCGTTCGCTGTAAATCACTCTTTTAATGCATTTAGATCTTACACTAAGGCCAAGTTCCACCGCGTCGGTGTTAGCAAGAGTCGAGTGTATAATTCAGCCGAAGGCTGACTCTACATTAATCCATAAGTTTTCCGAATAATGAGGGTTTGGTGCAGGCTTGACAAATAAGTTTCTATTGGTCCAAATTTTGTATGGGAAATCGCGAAAGAAGGCTGGATTGGTTGGTGGCTCTAGAAAAGTGGGTAAAGGACAGCCACCGTCTGTCGGTGCTTCTTTGTTTACTTCTCTGTTTACAATCGTTTACAATCGTTTACAATCGTTTACAATCGCTAAATTTGCCCAGCGATCTGTTCGTTTGCTTGGCCAGCAGCCTTTCTTCCATTATTGAAACAGATGTACCGCATGGTTGGGTATGGATTATGATTCTAGGGGTAATATTAGTCCTAGATCTGAATTGGCAGTCCATTGCCCGTCTTGCGACCGAACAAAATCACCAAGTAATTTCGTTAGCAGGAGGAAATCTGCCAATCCAACTACAACCTGTCTGGAATGCCGGGACCACCGCAATTCCGAGGTAACTGACACCATTGATATACTATATATGCCTCCCTAACCTGATCAAGCGTGCCAGGTCCAAAGGTGCCGTCCTTACATTGAGAAAGCTGGCTGTCCGTCCTACCTCAGCTGAGAGATCTGCCCCGAAAAGAACCGACAGAGACGCTGGCCTATCGCCTCCTAACCAGAGATCTGGAACCCAACCTACATCGCCAGAGAAGCTACGGCAACAACATACAGCTAGGAGTTTGTTCGGAGAGCCAGGCAGCCAGCCGCAGATAGTGCTGGGGACGCCGATCCCACCAACCCAAGCGAGCTCGCGGCTCTTCCGGGCTCTAGCTCCCTCACCGCCTGTGCCGCCCTCGACCGATCCTGTCGCCTCACATTCTGATCCATCTACTGTCCGAAGCAGCACGACTGGTGTGGACTACTCTTACCTGGCTGTTAGGTTCCACAAGGGCGGGAAGGACTCGCAAGATGATGCCTCCAAGGCCGGCGCCAGGGCCAAGCAGGCCACTATTCGGCGCGACCATCGTTCACGACGCCGTGCAGGGGAGGCTGTGTCACTAACTCCCACAATCTCTCAACTCGGCGTCTTTGAAGGTTCTGATGGTCCTGGAGAAGGTATCCTTGTGCTGTGGTCCCGGCAGTTTGTTCAAGCTAACCACGGAACGTAGCTGGGAGTCAAGATCGACTACAGGCAAATGAGCTCCCAGATGGGGATGGAATGACCAAGGAAGCGGATGACAGGGGACAGTTCTCTGAATCTGATGTTGACGTCGAGGACTATTTCAACTTGCTGCTTTCACCTGCTCGACCACGGAAGTACCTCGAACACCTAGGGGTAGAGTCTGATTCCGATCTAGGGGACGAAGACGGGAACGATAATAGCAATGCCTTGGACGAAAGCCCTCTTCGCTATTGCTCGCGGCAGCCTTCCAGAAAGTCAGGGCCTCGTCGCCGTGCTCGCCGTGGTCCTGCCCCTGGTACAGGAGGGCGGCCAAAAAAATCTCAAAGGCAAACTCGATCGTCGGGGCCGCCACGACGGTACCGGAGTCCAGTGATGATTCCACCTGAAGAATCGGCCGTATTTCACGCACAAGATCCGGTGTGGAATGGGGACCTGGACGCTTGCGCCTTGACCTGTCGTGATAAAGCAATCCTCCGTGAGTTCTGGACAAAGCTGGACAATGACCAAATGCAATTTTGTGGTCGATGTCAAGAGCGTTGGTTCCAGATGAAGATCGATTCTGATGGCATTTGTGCGCGTTGCTGTCGAAAGGATGATAAACGCGGCCCTGAAGAGCCGTACTTCTTCTCTGTGGACAACCAGTTGGATTTTGGCTCCGTACCGACTCAATTGCCTCAGCTTACACCTACTGAAGAGTCTTTAATAGGCCGTGTTCACGTCCACGTGAATATTATGCTTGTGCGGGGCCAGCAGTACAAATATCGGGGACATGTTGTTCACTTTCTCCGCGAGGTTGGCTTGGTGTACAACCAACTCCCGCTTTTGCCGCGGGAGTTGAACACTGTATTACTCCGTCCTTCCAATACGTCGTCCCATGCAAACCTTAGCCGGCAATTCACCCGCCAGTTCCGTGTACGCCGCCAGCCAGTTGCCATATGGCTTAACTACCTCCGGCGCCATCATCCTGGCTATCGATGCATCGTCATCGACGAAGAGCGGCTGAGTCAATTGCCTCAAGATGGCAATGTCCTGGACGACATCCCCCAGAGCCAGGTGGAGGCTGCCGAAGTTGGACCCGAGGAAGATGAGGAGGCAGAACCGGACCTGGAGGACGAGGCTGCGGTGCCGGACCTTTTGGCCAAGGACACGGAGCTCGATGCTCTGCGGTCTATTCTTGCCGGAGAACCAGAAGCTGAACCAAGGCTTTCCACAAGCTTCCAGGAGCAGGTGCAGCACGAGCTGCAGCTTCCGAATATACGGCGCACACCCATTAATGAGTTCAATCGCTCTCATGCCCTACTCTCCTTAGCTTTTCCCTGCCTCTTTCCTGACGGGAGAGCCGACTTTGTTGAGCCTCGGCTACGGTCAATCGACTACAAGGACTACATCGAGCACGCGATGCGCTGGCATGACGGGCGTTTTGCACGCCACCCGACCTTCCGCTTCGTCGCCTTCAATACTCTGATGCGGTCACAGGCCCGTGCACGGTCCAAATTCTTCGTGAAGCAACACGATGGTAGTCATGAACCGCTCACACGGGAGCAGCTTGTTCAGGCACTGGAGCACAGCGAGGACCCTGAGGCGCAGGTGCTAATCAACTCAATCACAAGACATGCGGTACCTATTCGCGGCACGCGCCCCTTCTGGAACAGGAAGAGGCAGGACCTCGAGGCCTATGCCTACAACCTTGGATGTCCTGGTGCATTCATCACATTCAGCCCGGCAGATTTACACTGGCGGAGTCTCTACCAGCACATGCCCCGATATGATGAATGGCTGGCTGCGTCCGAGTCCGAGAGGATGGGTCTCTCGCGCCAACTTTTGCGTCAGAATCCTCACATTGCTGCTTTCCATTTCTACCGCCGATACTGTTTCTTTCGAGATATCGTGTTAAGCAAGAAGTTCAACATTACGGATTACTGGGATCGGTATGAATGGCAAGGGCGTGGCAGTCCGCACAACCATGGCCTGTACTGGATGGAGAATTGCCCAAGAGTCGACATGGTGGATGAAGCCGCTCGTGATGTTTTTGCACGCACGTGGGGATTCCACATCACTGCCATTAATCCTGAGCCGACTAGGACTATGCCCCAGGGTGAGGGTAACCCCCTGAGCGTAGATCCACTGAGTACAGAACTGACATTCCTGCGTCTCTCACAAATCGTCAACCGCTGCCAGCGCCACAGATGCAATACCACATACTGCTTACGCGTAAGGAAGAGAACCGTTGATCTGGCGAGGGATATGGAAGGCGCTGCTGCAGATATCGAGGCGGCCAATGCGGCCAATCCAGAGCGGGAGTGTCGTTTTGACTTTCCTCGTGCCTTGCGGGAGCTGGCCGCAGTGATCAGGAAGGAAGGCAAGTCGTACTATGTCTTCGAGGCGGCGCGGAATGACAACCTCATGAATCACTTCAATCCCGCCATTATACTAGGCTGGCTAGCCAATATCGACATATCTCCTTGCACCAGCCTACAGGCGGTTATTACGTACGCTGCCAAGTATTGCAGCAAATCTGAGAAGAAGACTGAGCCTTACTGTAAGCTTGCAGACCAGGTTTTGCCGCACACGGCACACCTTCAGCCGCTATTATCCTTCTCCTCTCGCCTGATGAATAAGCTGATTGCCGAGAGAGATTACTCGGCGCAGGAGATTTCCCATCTTCTCCTTAACATTCCTCTGCAGGAAGGCACGCGGATGGTGGTCTCTGTCGACTGCCGTCCTTTGGAGCAACATGCACGTTCGTATCGCGTGGATGAAGATGTCAACGAGACCGTCGGCAGCTACAGGAGGTATCTCGAGAGAAATGACCAGCACGAGGATGCAACTTACCTCGAGTACCTGCAATCGTATAATCTCAAGACGTGGAGGAGACTCGCTGCCAACGCGAAGAAGAGAGTCCTGTCTTACTTTCCTCGATACAGGTCCGTGGAGGCATCTCCCCAGTTTGGTGACTTCTGCCGTGTTAAATTGATGATGGCTCATCCGCATCGCTCTCCAGAGGAGTTGCTCACCGTGGGCGGGCAGCGGTTCGATTCCTTCGCGGCTGCGTACAGGTTTTGCAGAGAGCAGCACCGTGACACCCATGCGGACGATCATTATGGGGAGCCAGATACAAATGAATTGAGGGCTGAGGACGACGAATTTGAGCTTGAGGTCCATGAAGAGCCCATTGTGGATGAAGACTGGCATGAACTCGCCCGCATGCTTCCCGACCGCCCGCTGGAGGAAGAGGATATCGACATGCTCGGCCGCCGAGACATCGACATCAATTATGATTGGACCCCTCACGTTGGACGGTATACTGATGACGGTATTCTCAAGGGCGACTACTGGAAGCAACGCAAGGCGGCAAACCGCCTTGACCTTGATGTGGATCATCAGCCCTTGGAAGCTCGAGATTCCCTAAACCGGGATCAGCGCTTAGTATACGATACCGTGATGGACCACTTCCTGAATCAGGAACCCTCTCAGTTGCTGCTCCATGTGGATGGTGGAGGTGGTACCGGGAAGTCATACCTCATTAATTTGCTCTCCGCGCACCTCCAAGCCGCTGCTGCCGGGAGAGGGACACCTGTTTGGCGTGCCGCGCCCACTGGCGTCGCGGGAAATCAGATATCGGGCACTACTTTGCACTCCCTGTTACACCTTCCAATCAACAAGGACTTCAAGCCCCTCTCGCCCACTGACATGGCCCAGCTCCAGAAGAAGCTGAAGGACATCAACTACCTGATCATCGATGAGAAGAGCATGCTGGGACTGCGACAGCTTTCTTGGATCGATGACCGCCTGCGCGAGGCGTTCCCGAGTAGGAATGAGGAGTTCTTTGGTAGTCTTAACATCCTTCTGGTTGGCGACTTCTTCCAGCTTCCACCCGTGCTACAGAAGCCGCTCTATTACGATAAAGAGGTGCAGGGAGTGGAGATCAAAGGCAGGAACGCATATAGACGCTTCGATAAATCAGTCTTCTTGAAGGTTGTCCAACGGCAACGGGGCGACGATCAGAAGGCGTTTCGCACAGCTCTCGAGGAATTGCGGCTCCTCCAACTGTCAGTCGAGTCCTGGAAACTCCTTTCCGGTCGAGTACAGGCGAAGCTAGATGATCTGGAGGTCGCCAGGTTCGCCAACGCCTTGCGAGTATACGCCACGAAAGATAGGGTGAACGAATATAACCACTACCACCTCGACCGCCTCGGCCGGCCAGTCATTCAGGTCAAGGCTAAGAATGTCGGCCTTGGCGCGGCTGCGGCGCCTGATGACAAGGCGGGCAACCTTGCGAAGCAGATCCCTATATGCATTGGCGCCCGTCTGATGCTGACATCTAACCTTTGGCAGCCAGTTGGTCTCTGCAACGGCGCTCGCGGTACCGTTTACGATATCGGCTGGGCACCGGGGGCTGACCCAGTCCAAGACCCTCCCTGTGTTATCATGATGGAGTTTGACAAGTACAGTGGACCTGTGTTCCTGACCACCGCTGATGGCAGAAAGATTGTCCCGATTCTCCCAGTAGACAGGGACTTCCTCATCGGAAGCACTCTCTGCACTCGCACGCAGTTTCCCCTGATCGTATGCTACGCCATTACGGTTCACAAGTCGCAGAGCATCACTGAAGATGTCATCGTGACAGATCTCTCCTGTCGGGACTTTCAGACTGGTTTAAGCTACGTAGCTGTCTCTCGCGTAAAAACGCTCCAGGGCTTGATGCTGGATGCGCCCTTTGATCGTGGTCACCTGTTTTACGAGTCTCCACCAGAGGGTATGAAGATGAAGATGAGGGATGAGCGGCATAGAAGACGACAGGTCCTTACACGGAATCCATATAGGTCAGACCACGGCTCTGCATAACTAGATAGCTAGCTAAATGTAATGGCTTAATAGTTGCTTGGCCCAAGGACTCCCAGCCTTCGGATGATCGTACCCCTTGCACCCACAGCTCTAACGTGCAAGGGGTGGCGTAGTATTTTAAGATATATTATACTACTAATATTTATAATATATAAAGACCTATTAGATCTTTATTAAGGAATTAGTTTTAATTGTAATAATAGCTATTATTTCCTAATTTATTAATCCTATTCTTATATTATTCTCTAGCGCGTTATTTGAGGTACTATTATTAGCGGTTATCTTCTAACGCATTATTAGAGCTTATTTAGTAATCGCTTAATCTACTATTTATATTAATTAAACTTAAGTTAGGTAAGTTACTTATAGTTATATAGTTCTTTTTCTCCTTATATTATAAGGTTATAACTTAGGTAGTATATACGTTATTCTTAGTATAATATAATTTTCCGTTTAATATCTTTAAATTAATCTATTATAATTTCAGTTATATTATAAGGGTTATTCTTCTTCCCTTTTATTCTTATAAAAACTATTTATTATCTTACTTATTATTAAGGTACGTATAATAATTATTATTATAATAAATAAAAGGTTTAATTAAGAAGTTTATATTTAATTTTAGATTTATCTTTCTTAATTAAAGAATTCTCTTCTTCTTAGATTCGTTCTAGTAAAGGTTTACTTTTTAGTAAGGGTATCTAGTATTTTTAAAAGTTATTAGGTATTAGTTAGGTTTTAAATTTTTAATCTTTATTTAAATTAATATTATTTATTAATGTAAAGCTTTCTTTATTACTTTTTATACTAAGATTTCATGCAAGTAAGTCTTCTTAGTTTATAATATAAAGCTTTTTACCTTTAAGAATTAGCTTTTATAGCTTCTTTAAAGCTTTATATTTATTTATAAAGTGTCTAGTCTTACTATAATTATAATAAGTTCTCCCCTTTTTCTTATTTATAGCATTAAGTTCTATAAGTCTAGTATAATACTCGTATACTATTAATATTTAATATAGCTTATTATTATTAGATTTATTAAACCTAATATATAATTTAAATTTTCTATAACTTTTTTTATAATATTACTTATATAAATAATTATTTACCTTAATAATTATTTTAATAAAGTTATTAAATAACTTAAGATAATCTTCTTAATAAATATTATTCTTTACTTCTTCTTTAAGTTCTTAATAAAAGACTTTTATTTTAAGTTTAATATTCTAGTTAAGTTCTACTATAATACGTTTAAATTCCCTAGCATAATAAGCTATAAATCTAATTTACTTAAGTTAAGTAAGCTATTATATAGCTTCTTTATACTTATTAGGGTTTTTAAATATAATAAGAAGTTATTCTTTAAAGGTTTTATAATTAAAGAAGATATAAATAACTTTTACTTTAGCTTTAATATTATATTTAAGATATATATAAAGGGTTAACTTCTATTATTCTATTACTTTCCTAGCTAAAAGGTTACTAATATAAAGAATTTATAACTTAAGTATTATATAGATTTTTTCGTTAATTTATAGATAAGCTTAAGCTTATATAAGAAAGTTTCTTATATTACCCTTATAGCTATTATATAATTTAAGCTTAAGGAATTTTAATATATTATTATTATTAATAAAGAATATAAGTGTAAGATTTTAAACTATTATAAGTTTCTCTTCTTATACCTTAAGTTTTTCGTAGAGATTATTCTATTAATTAAGAAGCTATTAATTCTACTTTTTAAGCTTAATAATCTTATTATAAAGGTACTTTATTATCTTCTTAGGGTTAATAGTCTTTTCGCTTAAAGTAAATATCTTAAAAGTTATTATTACTTAAAGTTTTAAGGTAACTTATTAAATAGAATTAATTAAAATGTAATAGTAGCTTAAGTTTTAAGGTATAGTAGATTTATTTCTTAGAAAGTAAGTTAAGTTAAATGCTATAAAGTAGCTTTTTAAGTAATATTATAATAAGGCTATTAAGAGTATAACTCTTAATAGTAAAACTATTACTTAAATTAATTAATAAAGATTTAAATTATTTAATTATAGGAATACCTTCTTCTTAAGTACTTATTTATCTCTTTATTATAGTCCTAAATTAAATAAATCTTATTTAATCCCCTATACTAGATTAGGTTAATCCCCTTTAATCTATTAAGTTAAATTAAACTAATCCTATTTAATTCCCTCACGTAACCTACGATCCCGTTAGGCCCCATTCTTATCTATATACTAGCGGCCTATAACGCCGGCCAACTACTTTAGGTACCCTTGGTTCGTAACACTCTGATTATTTTTAGGGTTATTTTAATATTAATTTAGCGTTAAAAGACTTATAATAAAGTTATTATTCGTAAATAAATTAGGTTTAAAATTAAAGGAATTTTTAGCTATTTTTAATAATAAATAAGATAGAGTTTTAAGGTAAAAAAAGTAATTATTATATACCTTATAAGTAAAGTTATTTAATAAAAAAAAAGGTTTTATTAAAAGTAAGATATTAATTAATTTATAAGTATTAAAGTATTAATATAAAAAAAGAGAATTTTAAACTTTAAAGAGAAATAATATAATTAATATATAAAGTTTAATTATAATAAAAGATATTATAAAAACCTTAAATTTTAGGTATTTTTTTAATGCTTAACTTACCTTTAAAACGTATATATTCTTATAAAAACTAATGAAAAATTTATAAGATAAAATATAATTATTATAAAATAGTAGAATATATTAATATAATTATAATATATAAAGAGCTTTTTATTATATTATATTAAAGCGTTTTTTTCACCTAAAATATATATATATACTATAAGAAGTATTTATATTTTTAAACTTTAAGTTAATATAACTTTAAAAATATTAAACTTATAAAGATACACTTAATATATAAAGATAAAGCTTTTTAAGAGCTATTAATTAATTTTATTTTTATTTATTTTAGTTTACTATTAATGAAGATATTTTAGTTTATATAATATAGCGTTTTTATTAAAGTAAAGTTATATAAACCTGCTTACTGCTTAGCACCTCTATTAGACCGCTTACGCTTAGACTATAATCCTTAAGTAAGCACTAATTTTAATAAGGCTATAAACGATAATATAGGAAAACAATAGGAAAGATATACCAGAGATAAGCTAGTACTACTACTAGATATAATAGCCTTCTTTATAATAACTAATAATTACCGTAATAAATTATTTATCTTCTCTTAAATAATACTTAAAGCTAATATTAACTTAATAATACGCTTTATAATAGCTAATAACTTCTTTTTATTACTATTATTATGAATAATTAAAGCTAAGCTAATAGTAGTCTTACCCTTAAGCTTATTATATAGTTTTTAAAGAATAATTATATTAGCCTTTAATTAAACTAAAAACTAGAATTAAATTAAAGCTAAAGTTAAAGATATAATAAGAGTATATACTTAAGGCTTAAAAGTATTAATAAGCTTAGTAAGCTTATTTTAAAGCTAAGATAAAATTAAATAGGTTTTAATATTAATAGAAACCTTTAAAGTATTAATTAACGTATAAAAATAATAAAATTATAAGTTAAAGTTAAATTAAACTTAACTTATCTTTAAGTAAAAATAATTATAAATCTAGTAATTAAAGTAAGTAATAATACTAAATCTTATAAAAGTTAATAAAGCTAAGTTAAAGCTAAGATATAAGAATAATCTTATTAAATATAATATAATAAAGATAAGCTTAGCTTTCTTTACGCTAATAATAACTTAAGTTATATAAGGTAAGTATAAAATTTAACGCTAAGCGTTAACCTATATAAACCTTAATATAATATTAGGTTAAAGTAAAATAAAGGTACTTATAATAACCTTTTACTTAATAGCCTTTTTCTTTTAAGTAAGTATAAGTATCTTACCCTTAAAAGAGCTATTCTTTTATAATTAAGTTAATATTACTATTAAATTAAAGTTAATTAATTAATTAAAACGTATTTTAAGGGTAATATTAAGTATAATTATTTTAAAAATAATAAGCTTTTATAAAATATTAATAAAAAAATATTAAGATTAAGTTAAAGTTAAGTAAATATATAAAGTAAAATAAACTAATATATAATTAAAAATAATAAATAAAATAAGAGAGAGAAACGCTTAATACTAGGCTAATATTAAGTAAAAACTTACCTTAAATTAAAAAAAGCTTATAAAAGCTATAAGAGATAAGAAAAAGCCTAAAAAATAATACGCGTTAATTAAATTCGCTTAAAAAACGCCTAAAAAATAAGCTAATATAGGTATAACTTTAATAAGCTTATAAAGAGAGCTAAAAGCTATTATAAGGCTAGCCTAATATTAAAGGCTATAAAAAGAGGCTATACGTACGAAAATTAAGGGTTTAAAGAAGAAAGAAAAAAAGGAAAATTAATAGCTTAATTTAAAGCTCTTATAAAAGCTATAATAAGCCTTAAATAGCTAATAATAGTTAACTAAGCTTAATTAGGTAGCTTTAAAAGTAAGAATAAAGTAAAGTTTACTATAATATATTAATTATACTAGAAATATTTAAGATATAATATTATATTAGGCCTAAAATAATATAATATAATATAATACGTAAAGGAAATTACGTAATAACCTTAAACACTTAAATATTAAAATAGCTATTTAATTAGTATATTAAGGCTAACTTAAACTTAACTTAAACCTTTACTATACACGCTTTAATAAACCGCTATTAAAATAGCTAGCTTAATAGGTACCTTTAATTTATATAATTTAAAATACACTTTATATAATTATAGGTTATAGTAAGGTAAAGATAACTTAAAATAAAAGCGAGGGGGTTTTTCTTTTTATATAAAGGGTTTTCCTACTTAAGCTATATATAAAAGTACTAGAATAGCTATAATAGCTTTAGGGTACTTAAATAAATAAATAAATAAAGTTATATAAAGTAACTTAAATACTTTACTTTCTTTATATTACTAGATATTATATATAATATCTTTATAATTATTAATTAAAAATAAATAAAAATATTATTTTAAATAATTAAGATTATAAGCTTTTAAATAATATTAAATTTATAATAAAATTCGTTTTTTTATAAAGTTATAATAGTTTAAATATATAATATAATAAAAGTTATAGAATTTATTTTTAATATATATATATATTATAATATATATAAGTATATATAAATATTTTATAATTATAAAATATATAAATAAATATAAAAAAAGCTAAAGAATTTTTTCCTATCTAATTTATCTCTCCTTTCTCTTCTCTTCCTCCCCCTCTTTCCCCTCTCCCGTCTCCTCCCTCCTTTCCCTTCCTCCTCCCTCCCGGCCCCCTCCCCCCCTCTCTCTTCTTCCGCCTCTCTTCTTCTCTCCTTCTCTTCTCTTCTCTCTCTCTCCTTTCTTTCTTCTTTCTCTTCTTTTTCCCCTCCTTCCTCTCTCTTCTCTCTTTTTTCGTTTTTTCCTCTCCTCTCCGTCCCCCCCCTTCTTTCCCCCTCTTTCCTTCCTTTCTCTCCTCTCCTCTGTTCTCCCGCTTCCCCCCCCCTTCTTCTTTTCTTTCTTTTCTCTCCCCCGTTCTCTCCTCTTTTCTCTTTCTTTCTTTTTCCCGTGCCCTCTTTATTACTACGTAAACTTTTAAGTATAATTTTTATATTATTATAATAAGAAAAAACCCCTATTGTTATTATATATTTTGTAAATTTATTATTAAATATCTTAATACTATATTTATAGGTAGTTATTTATTATATATTATATTATATTATATTATAATATAATATAATATAATATACTATAGTATAGTAAAAATATAAAAAATATAATACATTTAGAGGTTTACTTATAATAAAGAAAAATATTATTATATTAATTAAAGGCTTTCTTTTTAAAAATACTTATATTAATTAATAAAAATATAATTATTTAAGATTAATTAAATACCTTATAATTAATAAGAATATAATTATATTTAAAATATAATATTATATAAGAAAAATATAAGCTAAAATTTTAAGAGAATACTTAATTACTTATAATAACTTATAATAATTAATTATTAAGTATAAAGTTAATATATTTATTAAATACTTTAAAGTTATAAGAGATTAAATAAATAAAAAAGTTATTAATCTCTTAAAAGTCTTTAAAAAAATTAAAAAGGATATTATTACCTTAAATTTAAATAAAACGCTTTAATGATAAAGTTTTAATAACTTTAATTAAAAGAGTAATAATAAAGAGAATAATATTTAAAGTCTTATAATATTAAAGCCTTTAAAGTTATTATTAAAGAAATTAATAAATTAAGTTTTATTATTTAATATTAATTCAACTTTTTCTTTATTATTATCTTATAAAAGTTTTATTAAAAAAGAGAATATAATAATATTAAATTAACTTTTAATTATTAAATAACTCTTTAATTACTTTAAAAACCTTAAAAAAGCTAATAAAATTAAGAAAAAAGTAAAAATTAATATTATATTATTAATTATAAAAAATAAATACTTTAATTATAAAGAAAATATTTAAGAGGTAATTTTAAATATAATAATCTTTAATTAAAGTAAAGCTCTTATAAATTAAGTAAAATAATATTATTTCTCTTTAATTTAAAAAATTACGTATAATATAATAAATCTTTTATAAGAGTATATATATAAATAATTAATATATAATAAATTACTTATAAGTATAAGCTTTATAAACTTAATTTTAAAAGAATTAATATAAAAAGAGTTTTAATATAATATTATAAAATACTATTAATTATTTTAAGAGATATTTATTAAATTTATAAAACGTTACTTTATAAGAGCTTTTAAAAGATTCAAATATCTTAATATTATAAAGAAAAAAGAAAAGAAAATTAAGTTAATAATATTAAAGACTTTAAAGTTAAGTAAAGAAATAAGAGAGTTAAAATTATAATTAAATAATTAATTTATAAATTAAGGAATTTTATAATAAATTTACTTAATTATTATTACTTATTATTAACTTATAAAAGGAATAAGCTTTACTTATTTAAAAAGAAGTTATATAATAATATTTATACTTATAAGTTAAAGAAAATTAAAAGAATTATTTAATTATAATTATATTATTAATATAAGAAGATAATTATACGAGTTTTAAATTTAATATAGCGCTTATTATAGCCTAATACCTAGAGTATTAACTATAGTATAGTTTTATAGTTTTATAGTTTTTATAGTTTTAAATATAAAAATTATATTAAATCTAATAAAATACTTATAGAATTATAAGTTTTACAAATAATTAGTATAAGTTTTATATTATAAGCTAATATTAATAAAAGTAGGTTCTTATATAATATTATAAGCTTAAAACTTAAAAACTATATTTTATAGTTTTTATAATATAATATAATATAATATATTTTTAGAAAATTATATAATCTAGTTTTTAAGCTTATAATAAGCTATTAAAACCCACTTTTTTATATAAGCTAATTAGTTATAATATTAGCTAATATATGTATTTATTATTATAATTCAAGTATTTTATTAGATTTATTATTAATTATTTAAGCTTTTTTGAAAATTAAAGATGTAGTTTTCTTGTTAATGCTCTGCTAACACCTAATACAGGTTTGCTATAGAGGGGTATCTTCTATTATAGAAGAGTTATAAAAGAGTTACACGCTATTACTAGCTAAAATACAATTAAAATAACCTCGTAAGACTAACTAAATATAGTTAAATATTCGGAAACTAGATATCCGATATTTTCCGATATTCTAGATATATATAGAGGTAAAATTCCCGTTTAAATCGTTTAAGAGAATAAGCTTAAATACACTCTTTTATTTATACTATTATATGCCTTTTCTAGCTAGCTCTTTAACTTTAATAATAGTTTTTATAATAGCTAAGAAGTACCTTTTATGAGAGATTAAATAATTCTTTTCTTAATAAAAATATTACCTAAGTAAAACTATTATTTTTATTAGCTTAAACGTAATATATATATATACCTATAACTTTATATATAATATTATAATTTAATTACTTTTTAATTCTTATAACTTACTTTTTAAAGCTAATAAGATTCTTAAATAAGTAATAAATTAATTTAAATAAAATAATTAAATACTTTTAAAATACTTATAATTTTAACTATATATATTATAAGTTATAGCTTATTATAAGTATAAATAAGTAATTAAATAATATAAATAATTTAATTATATAATATAAGTTATATAAGATTAATTAAATAACTTAATAAAATATTAATAAAAGACCTTATGAACTTAATTATAAAAGTAAAACTTATTAAATTAAAGACTTAAGCGTATATTTATTTTCTTATATTAGTAATATAACTATAATTAAATAATCTATTTAATTTTCTTTAACTTATAAGTATAAATACTATTATATACTACTTATTATACTTATACTTTCTAATAAGATAAGAGATTAATAGTATCTTAATTAGTTTACTCTTAAATAGTACTCTTATATTCTTAGCACTTAAAGACGTTTTTCTAGGCTATTGTTATAAACGACACTGCACAAGACACGGGACGGGACCGCACCGACTAGAATAGGCATAACCCGTAAGTATAAGAAGAAGGTAAGGGCACGTGACTAGCCACGTAACCTAAGAGGCGATTAAAGAGGTTAATATTTAAATATATTAACTAGGGAGAATTAAACTAACTAAACCTTAAGCTAATTAATTAAGGATTAAAGGGATTAATAGTTAAGCTAATTAATCTAAGACTATAATAAAGAGATAAATAAGTACTTAAGAAGAAGGTATTTCTATAGCTAAATAGTTTAAATCTCTATTAATTAATTTAAGTAATAGTCTTACTATTAAGAGTTATACTCTTAATAGCCTTATTATAATACTACTTAAAAGCTACTTTATAGCATTTAACTTAACTTACTTTTTAAGAAATAAACCTATTATACCTTAGAATTTAAGCTATTATTACATTTTAATTAATTCTATTTAATAAGTTACCTTAAAACTTTAAGTAATAATAACTTTTAAGATATTTACTTTAAGCGAAAAGACTATTAACCCTAAGAAGATAATAAAGTACCTTTATAATAAGATTATTAAGCTTAAGAAGTAAAATTAATAGCTTTTTAATTAATAGAATAATCTCTACGAAAAGCTTAAGGTATAAGAAGAGAAACTTATAGTAGTTTAAAATCTTACACTTATATCCTCTATTAATAATAATATGCTAAAATTCCCTAAGCTTAAATTATACGATAGTTATAAGGGTAATATAAGGAACTTTCTTATATAAGCCTAAGCTTACTTATAAGTTAATGAAAAAATTTATATAATATTTAAGTTATAGATTCTTTATATTAGTAACCTCTTAACTAGAAAAGTAATAGAATAATAGAAGCTAACCCTTCGCGTATATCTTAAATATAATGCTAAAGTTAAAGTAAAAGTTATTTATATCTTCTTTAATTATAGAACCTTTAAAGAATAACTTCTTATTACATTTAAAAATCCTAATAAGTATAAGAAAGCTATATAATAACTTACTTAACTTAAGTAAACTAAATTTATAACTTATTATATTAAGGAGTTTAAACGTATTATAGTAAAACTTAACTAAAATACTAAACCTAAAATAAGAGTTTTTTATTAAGGACTTAAAGAAGTAGTAAAGAATAATATTTATTAAGAAAATTATCTTAAGTTATTTAATAACTTTATTAAAATAATTATTAAGGTAAATAACCGTTTATATAAGTAACGTTACGAAAAAAGTTATAGGAAATTTAAATTATATACTAGGTTTAATAAACCTAATAATAGTAAGCTATATTAAATATTAATAGTATATAGGTACTACGTTAAACTTATAGAACTTAACGCTATAAATAAGGAAAAGAGAAAGACTTATTATAATTATAATAAGACTAAATACTTTATAAATAAATATAAAGCCTTAAAAAAGCTATAAAAGCTAATTCTTAAAGGTAAGAAGCTTTATACTATAAATTAAGAAAACTTACTTACGCAAAATCTTAGTATAATAAGTAATAAAGGAAACTACACGTTAATAAATAATACTAATTTAAATAAAGATTAAAAATTTAAAACCTAACTAATACCTAATAACTTTTAGGAATACTAGATACTCTTACTAAAAAGTAAACCTTTACTAGAATAAATCTAAGAAGAAAAGAATTATTTAACTAAAAAAGATAAACTTAAAATTAAATATAAACTTTTTAATTAAACCTTTTATTATAATAATAATTACTATACGTATCTTAATAGTAAGTAAGGTAATAAATAGTTTCTATAAGAATAAAAGAGAAGAAGAATAACCCTTATAATACAACTAAAATTATAATAAATTAATTCTAAGATATTAAACGAAGAATTATATTATACTAAGAATAACGTATATACTACCTAAACTATAACCTTATAATATAGGGATAAAGGGAACTATATAACTATAAGTAACTCGCTTAGCTTAAGTTTAATTAACATAAATAATAGGTTAAGTAATTACTAAAAAAGCTCTAGTAATATATTAAAAGATAACCGCTAATAATAACGCTTAAAATAATACGCTAGAGAATAATATAAGAATAGGATTAATAAATTAAGAAACGATAACTATTATTATAATTAAAATTAATTTCTTAACAGAGATTTAACAGGTTTTTATATACTATAAATATTAGTAGTATAGTATATCTTATAATTAATAAAACTATAATAGAACGAAAGATCTAGGTAATAATTAATAATAGAGTATAAGGAAATTTTATCTCGCTAAATCTCGTTAATAGATTATAATTACCTTAAACACTTAAAGATAAGCCCTATTAACTTATAATTATAAAAGGAACTACGGTAAAGTATAGCTAAAAAGTAATTAATATAAAAGTAACGTAACTTCTCGTTAATATATAAGGCACGAAACACTAGGTTATATTAGATATTATAGTAATTTTAAAACATAATATTATATTAAGAATACCCTAGTTATAAGCGAGTAATCTACGAGTTAATTAAAAAACTAGTTAACTTTAATAGGATTTACTAGGATACGGTTATAAAGCTAAGAGTAGCCTATAAAGGGCACCTTATTTAAACTATAATAGGCCTCTAGAAATATATGTAATTATTAAAGAGCTAAAAGCTAAGATAATAGAGATTCCTAAGAAATACTTATAGTATAATAAGCTATTTAATAGAGAGCTAAAAATAAGACTATTAAAGTATTTATACTAGGACTATAAGATTAAACTCTAGCCTAGTATTAAACTAATATTTAATAAGATTTATTCTTAGAACCTTAAGTAAGATAAGGTACTTAAGGAGTATTTAAAGAATATATTATAAAAGGGATATATAAGACTATTAAAGTCCCTAATAGAATACTTAATCCTATAAGTATTAAAGAAGAACGGGAAATTATAATTATATATTAATTACTAACACTTAAATAAGATTATAATTAAGAATTAATACCCGTTACTACTTATAATAGAAATTAAAGATAAAGTTAAAAAAGCTAAATAATTTACTATACTTAACTTAAAAGAAGCCTATAACCTTATATAAATAAAAGAAGGCTATAAGTAAATAATAGCATTTTAAACTAATAAAGAACACTATAAATATTTAGTAATACCTTTTAAGCTTATTAATATACTAATAACCTTTTAAAGAATAATTAATATAATCTTATAAAAACAATTAAAAGTATTTATAGTTATATACCTTAATAATATTCTTATTTACTTAAATACCCTTAAGAAATATAAACGATACGTATACGAAGTACTATAAACTTTATAGAATAATAAACTCTTAATTAAAGCTTTAAAATACTAGTTCTACTAGAATATTATACACTTTTTAGGGTATATACTTATATATAAAGAAATATAAATAAGCTTAAATAAGATTAAAACTATTAAGAAATAGCCTATACTAAAGAATTTAAAGGAAGTTAAAGAATTTATAGCATTTATAAACTTTTATCGTAAGTTCTTAAGTAAATATAAAGATATTTTATAACCTCTTATAAACCTAATAAAGAAAGAAGTTAGCTTTTAATAGAATAAACTAAAAGCTATAGTATTCTAAAAGATAAAAGATTTAATTACGTTAGAACCTATATTAAAAGCACTTAATTAAGATAAACCTTATAAGCTTAAAACGAACGCCTTAAACTTTATATTAAGCGAATAGCTTAAGTAATAAGATAATTAAGAAAGATTATATCTAGTTACATTCTTCTTAAAGAAACTCTATAAACCTAAACTTAACTATAGAATCTACGATAAAGAACTTATAATTATTATTAAGTGCTTTAAAGAATAAAGATACTATCTTATAGGAGTAAAGTATTAAATTAAGATCTATACTAACTATAAGAATCTTATATTATTCTTAACTATAAAGGATTTAAATAAACGATAGATTAAATAATATAAAACCCTTATAGATTATAACTTTAAGATTATATATTATAAAGAATCTAAAAATAAAAGAGTAAATACACTTAATTAAAGAGAGAATTTAAAATTAAATAAGTAAGTAAGTAATACACCCTTGTTACGCGCTATTAAAAATAAAAACCTTATATTAGGTACCTAAGAAATTAATATAATATAGTAAGTTAAGTTAAATAAAATATAAATGTATTAGATTACATTATATATTAATAATAATAGCTATTTAAATAATTAAGAAACGAAAACGTATTTATTTAAGAAAGGTAAAACCTTCTTATATAATAAACGGTAGTATATTCCTAGTACACTTTAAGAATAGCTTATTAAGAAAATATATTAACACCTATTACACGAATATTAGAGTGTAAGAAAGATAATTAGTAGATTATAGAGATTATATAACTTTCTAGAAAGCAGAAAAATAGTATAAGAAGTTATTAAGAAATATAACACGTATAATAAAGTAAAATTAGCGTAATATACACTATACGAAGAATTACAACTAATATTACCACCTAAAAGAGTATAGTAAACTATTATAATAGACTTTATTATTAAACTACTAAAGTTAAAAGAACCTATAATAGAAGTAGCTTATAATAGCATTCTAGTTATTATAAATAAACTTATAAAATACGCCTATTATATTCTATATAAGAAATTAAGTAATACTAAGAACTTAACGTATATATTCTTTAAAATAGTTATTATATAGCACGAATTACTAATAAAACTTATATTAAATTACGATAAATTATTTACCTTAAACTTTTAAAAATACCTTATAGAAACTATAAAGATTAAATAAAGCTTATTAATGGCATTTCACCTATAATTAAATAAATAAATAGAAATCTTAAACTAAATACTCGAATAATATCTGCGAAGCTATATTAACTACTAATAGAATAATTAGGTAGAATAGCTATTATTAGTATAATAGGCTTATAATAGCTCTAAGATTAATAATATAAAGATATTACTATTTAGAGTAAATTACAGATTTAACCCTATTATTAAGATATATATAACATAAAATATAAACGTGCTAGTAGTTATAACGCATATAGTAATTATAATAGAAATATAAAAACACTTATAATAGGAATAAATATTTTTATAAAACTAAATAAAATACTACGCGAATAAAAAGAGATTACTAGCGCTAATCTTAAAGAAGGGATATAAAGTATACCTTATTCGTAAAAACATTAAAATTAAGTAACCTAATAATAAACTTAACTAAAAGAAGATTAAATTATTCCTTATTAAACGAAAAATCTTAAATACTAACTATAAACTATTATTATTAAATAAAATAAAAATCTATCTTATATTTTATATATTACTATTAGAGAAAGCACTAGATAAATTTATAATTACTATAAATATTATAATAAAAGATACTAATAAATATAAAGTTAAACGAATACTTAAAGTATAAGAAGATATAAAAAATCGTTATTATTTTATTAAATAAAAAGAATATTTAAACTTTAAAAACACCTAAAAACTAGCTAAAAATCTTACGAATTACTTAATATTACTTAAATAGTTTTATTTCTAAGAAATGCATTTTAATTAATCTCTTAAGTATTATTTAATAACTTAATATTAAATTTAATATTTAAGAAATAAATTAAAATAGAAATTTAAATTCTTAAAAGAAGTAAGAAGAACCCCTATAAACTTTTAAAGCTATTTTGCTTTCTTACGTTTCACACGTTTTAACTCTTTAACGTTATTAATATTACGTGTAATCGTATATATTATTTTCTTAAACTATAATTTCTTTTATTTTTATAAATGTAAGACCTTTTAATTCTTAGTTAAGGTACGCTTCTTAGCTTTTTTAAGCTCCCTTTTAAGCTTATAATATTAATTTATAATACTATAAAGCTATTAAGGGGTTACCCCTATAATATTACAATTCCCTTACTTATTTATTATATACTTTATATAATAACTTAAATTAAAAATAAAGGCTTTATATTAAGAAAGTCCTATATAAGCGTAGTAAGCGTAAGCCTTTATAAAGAATAAAGATAGATTATTAATTATTATAGAAAGAAGGTTATTCTAGTAAAGGGAAGAAGTAAACGAAGCTTTAAACCGCTATTTTAAGATATAATTAATTAATATAATAGTATATAATAATAAAAGAAAGAAAACACACGACACTTAAGCTAGCTTATTTTAATAGCCTTAAGAATAAGACTAATAAAGAAGAGGTATAATATTACAAATAATACTATATAAGACACGAGACGAGACTATATTAGCTAGAATAGGTATAACCCGTAAGCATAAGAAAAAGGTAAGAGCACGTGACTAACCACGTAACTTAAGAGGCGATTAAAGAGGTTAATATTTAAATATATTAATTAAGAAGAATTAAACTAACTAAACCTTAAGCTAATTAATTAAGGTTTAAAGGGATTAATAGTTAAGCTAATTAATCTAGGATTATAATAAAGAGATAAATAAGTACTTAAGAAGAAGATATTCCTATAGCTAAATAGTTTAAATCTTTATTAATTAATTTAAGTAATAGTCTTACTATTAAGAGTTATACTCTTAATAGCCTTATTATAATACTACTTAAAAGCTACTTTATAGCATTTAACCTAACTTACTTTCTAAGAAACAGACCTACTATGCCTTAGAACCTAAGCTACCGTTACAGCTATCTACGTAGTCTTTATATTAAAGTGTTATAGTCTAAACTTTACTTAACCTTTTATAATAGTTGCGGTCGCGGCGAGGGATTCTATATAGTGCTAGATAAAGTAGTTACAAGGGACATATTTAATACGTACTCTTTAAGCTCTACAGTTAAAGAGCCTAGTAACACGGGATAGCTACCTTAGCCTACGGCTAGCACCTGCGATAGCCCGGTGAGTAAGATTATAATATAAGGCTTAAATCTAGTGAAACTTATACTTAAAGTAAGTACTAAAGTTTTATCCTTAAAAATAGACCTAATTACTTCTTTAATTGTATACTTTCTTACGTAAAGAGTACCCTAAGTAATAATATATTATATCTAAGATTTATCTTTAGCTATTAGCTTTACTTTCTTACAGCTATTAACCCTTCTAAGATGCTAAACCTATAGTAGCCGTACCTTATTACCTTAAGAATTCGAGAACCTTAGGGGTATTTAAAGCATTAATAAGAAAACTATATTTTTAATTTTTAAAAAAGCTTAAATAATTAATAATAAATACATAAATTAACTAATATTATAACTAATTAGCTTATATTATAAAGAATTATTAATTATTTTTATTAAGTATAAACTTCTTTAAATAATTACTTAAGATTATTTTATTTAATATAACTTTATTTAACGTTTTAATTTAATAAGCTCTTAAAATAATAATATAATTAATAATTTTAAATAAGTTATTTTATCTTATAATAAGCTTTTTAATTATAAATATATTAATACTTTTTAATATATTATAAATAAAAATAAGATTATTTAAATTTAATTAATTTTTATCTCTTTTAATTAATTTAACTTAAAAGTAAAGTATTACTAAGAAAACTATATTTTCATTTTTTTAAAAAGCTTAAATAATTAATAATAAATCTAATAAAATACTTGGATTATAATAATAAATATATAAAATAGCTAATATTATAACTAATTAGCTAATTTAAAAAAGTGGGTTCTTTAGCTTATTATAAGCTTAAGAACTAGATTATGTAATTTTCTAAAAATATACTATATTATATTATATTATAAAAACTATAAAATATAGTTTTTTAAGTTTTACGCTTATAATACTATATAAGAACCTATTTTTTTAATATTAGCTTATAATATAAAACTTATATTAATTATCTATAAAACTTATAATTTTATAAGTATTTTATTAGATTTAATATAATTTTTTATATTTAAAACTATAAAAACTAGAAAACTATAAAACTATACTATAGTTAATACTCTAATTATATTATACTAAGTTTCACTAAAAACTATAAAACTATACTACTTTTAATGCTTTACTTAAGAATAAGCTTTTATATTTCTTTTAAAGATAATTTTATAAGCTAAAATAATAAATATTATAATATTATTTCTTATAATTAATTATAAGATTATAATTACTAAAAATATTAAAAGAAATATTATATCCTTTTAATTAATTAATTAATTCTTTTTATTTTTAATTCTTTTTTGAATTAATTTAAGTTATTTTAATAAGAGTTTTCTTTTTAATTATAAGTTTATTAATATTTAAAAAGTAAGTATATTTTATTTTAATTAAAGATCTTTAAGATAATTTTTTTTTAATTTAATTATAATAATTTTTATTTTATTATTATTTCTTTTTACTTAATTAAATAATTTAAACTATCTTTATAATTTACTTATAATTTTTTTCTTAATTTTAATTTATTTTATTATAATTATAATTCTTTTATATTCTCTTAAATATAAATATTATTAAGCTTTATACTTATTTAAATTTATTTTTATAATAATTAAAAAGTATCTTTTATAAGAGATTAAATAATTCTTTTTTAATAAAAATATTACTTAAGTAAAACTATTATTTTTATTAGCTTAAATATAATATATATATATATTAATAACTTTATATATAATATAATTTAATTACTTTTTAATTCTTATAACTTACTTTTTAAAGCTATTAAAGTTCTTAAATAAATAATAAATTAATTTAAATAAAGTAATTAAATACTTTTAAAATACTTATAATTTTAATTATACGTATTATAAGCAGAGTATTAACTATAGTGTAGTTTTATAGTTTTATAGTTTTTATAGTTTCTGTAAGGTAGTTAGGGAACCCCGCTTACCTATAACGCGATTATTAACGTTACGTGGAATGGGGGCTTTAAGACTATATTCTCTATATCTTATATAATTAAAAAATAGAATAAGCTTTAATTATTATAATATAATTACTCTTACTTTAATTACTTAACTTTTAGTCTCTCTTATAATCTTATAATTTTTAAAGCTTCTTAAAAAGTTACTTAATTAAAATAATAGGGATAAGCACTTAAAGAACCTTTATTTTATAGGTACCTTTACCTTTAATAGTAAAGAACCTAATAAAATTACTAAGTAATTAAAAGAATATAATAGCCTTAAGTAAAGGGAAAACACTTAAATAATTAAATAAAGCTATTATAGCTCTTTAAAATTAAATTACTTAATTAAAGAAGCTATAAGAGCTTTAAGAAAAGAAAAAGAAGCTATAAAGATTAATTCTTAAAACTACTTACTTAATAGCGAAAAAGAGGTGTAACTTTTATAATTTAAAGAGAAGTAATAATTAAAAAGTATAAGTTAAAAATATTAACTCTCTTTATTATTTAATAAACTCTTAAAAGTATAAGATTTAAATAAATAACTTAAATTATACTTTTAATAGAGTAAAACGTAAGTATTATAAGAATTACTAGAAAATTCTCTTTACCTTAAAGTATATAAACTTAAAATATAAGGTAAAATAAAACTAATACCTTAATAAATAGCTAGTAAATTAAAAGAAAGACCTTAAGAATAATTAAAATACATTTTAAGATTAAACTCTTATACTTTTAAAAGATATAAAAAATTATAAGGCTTAAATAATTATATAATTAAAATAAGTAAAGTAACGTGAAAATTAAAGCTTTATAAACTTTAATATTTACTTAGATTTATTAAAGAAACACTTAAAAAAAGCTAATAAAAAGTTATAAGTACTTACTCTTTTTATTAAGCTATAACTTAAACTTTAAGATTATATAAATCTATATACCTTTATCTTTAAGAAAACTTAAAAAGAAGTAATTTAAATTATCTAATAATTTTAAGATATTATATTAAAGAGAAATAAGTAAAAGGCTAACTTATTTTAATTAAAAAGCTCTTTAAAGATACTCTAATAAGAAAGAAGTAACTTATTAAAGGCTTACTTTAATAATAAGAGGTTCTTATAATTAAATCTTTATAATTAAAACCTAAACTTAATTAAATAAGAAAGGCTATATTATTATAATTATAATAGTAAGAATTACCTTTAATTTACTTATAATAAATTACCTAAAAATAACCTAAATAGTTAAAGAAACGCTTAAAAGCTAAAGTAATTACTCTTACTTTAATCTTAAACTAAAAAGTATTAATAAGCTAATACTTTAATATAAAGGTTATTATATATAAACGTAATACTATAAAAACCTACGCTAATCTTAATAATTATATAATATTTAACTTTATTAATATTAACTTTATAAGGTAATAAGAATTACATTAAATAAAGATAATAGCCCCTATTTTATAGTTAATTAAAACTCTTATAATTTCCTAATATAGTATATATAAAGTACCCGTTTAAGCTATTAACTCTTATAGGTGTAAGTGTACCTTAAAACTACTATATATTACTATTAAAAGAGACTTAAACCTAAAGGGAAACCCTATCTTAATAGGGATCAGAGCATTAACAAAAAAACTACACTACATGTAGTTTTTTAGTGTAGTTTTTAGTGTAGTGTAGTTTTTGTAGTTTTAGTGTAGTTTAACTACACTACAACTACATTTATAGTGTAATATGTAATTATAAGGGCTTTAAAAGTAGACTTATAAGCTTATAAAAGAAACCAAAAAATACTATAATTTTAGCTTATTATAATGCTATAAAAATATCCTTTATAAGTTAATTAATAAGTAAGATATTAAAGTTTAAAGAATTCTAAAAATAAAGATATTAACTTGATTTATTTTAAGTATTTAATAAGAAATAAATGCTTTTTAAATGTTATTTATATATATATAATATATGTAATTAATATAAACATTTAAAATATATATTTTTTTTACCTTAATTATATGTAAATAATATTTTAGAATATTTTTAGTTTTTATTTATATTTTATTTAATTAAAATAAATCTATAAAAATAAGTAATAAGTATTTTTATATTTTATATAAGTTATCCTAATAGCTCATTAATATAAAACGTATAACTTTATCTAATATATATTTAATAAAATTTATATAAATTATTTTATATATAATTATATATGTTTTTTAATTTAATTAATATATATTATTTATATTAAAGTAAAATTATATATATTATTAATTTATATATTATAAAGTATTTCATAAGCTTAAATATATATTTAATATAATTAATTAATATTAAAAACTTTATTCTTAAGTTTTTTTTATTCTATATATTAAAACTATTATAACTTTATGAAAAAAAGGAGTTTAAAAACAAGAGTAGTATCATTTTAAAGCTTATAATCTTAGCTATTTAAAAATATTAACCCCCCTTAATTTCACCCATTAATTATAAAGATAATAGCCGCGGTATTTAGTGGGGCAAGTTAACTAGGGTAAAACGCCATAGCGTTTTACCCCACTTTAATAAAAAACGCCACAATTTCTATTTCCTAATATCTCTACGAATACTAAACTAAAATCTATAAGCTTATAACTAATCAATAGCCCTTAAAAAGCCCTTTAATTTAATACTAGTTGCATAATTATAAGTCTAGTATTCTAGGAGTTATATTCGGTTAAAGTTTTAAGATACAAAGATTTCCTATAAGCTACATATGCATGTTTTAAGTGATAAAACAGCATATTGTCACACAACATAACGCCTTTAATGCATTGTAAGCACACCGGCTTTTTCAACTATTTCACTATAGTTACATTTTCTCGTAAAACTATTCTATTATTTTCCGCACGAATATGTATGTTTAAGGGGTAAGTTAGGCATTAAAAAAATGCCTAAATTTTAAGGTTTCTAAAACCGTTTGTATTGTAAATTTATTCTATATATTAACTGTGTTCTCCTACTTTAAAGTTTAGAACCTTTCTTTTCTACATTAATCTTCTTACCCTTATAACTCTACGAATACTTAACTTTTATTTAAACTTTTTTTATTATTAGATAGCCTTAAATTTAGGCTATCTTATAAAAACTTTTTATTATTTAAAACCTACCTTTATAATGGATTAAAATCCTCTTGGAATTACACCTCTTATTATTACGGATAATTTAAGCTTTTCTCAGCAAACTTCAACTAAAAAAGACCATATAAATGATAAAAGCTATCAATTTCGCACAAAATCATATATTATTCAACATAACCTTTTTTCTTATGAGGTTTCAGCAGTTAATTTAGAAAAACCACGAGAAATCACCTTTTTTTACAGCTAACCAAGCTGTAACTTTACTTTTACCTGCCTAGCTAGCCGTTTTCAGTCCTCTAATGGTTTAGCATATTATAGGAAAAAACATCCTACTATTGCAGTATTAAAAGCCGAAGAAAACGATAAAATAACTAGTAAGTTACTTCTTTTATTATTTTATATCTTATTATATTATTATTTTATATCCTATTATATTATTAATTTATATATTTATAATATTATAAATTTATAATTTACTAATTTACTTATAAATAGTACCTGCTATTACAGAGTCACCTTTAATATCCGACTTTTCAACTGAATCTAGCTTTTCTAGCTTTTTAAGAAGCAATTAAAGACCTAGAAATAATACTATTACTAGTAGTAGTAATGGATTTTCTAAGGATACTGCTCTTATATTAGCTCTTGAATTTATGCTTTAAAATAACCTATCTTTTGCTACTATAACTAGTAAAAGCTTTAAAAAGCTTTTAAGTTATTATTACAAGTAAGTTTATATTATATTATTATATTATTTATATATAAGTTATATATTATACTAATATTAAGTTATTTTAGCTATAATATAAGCTTTTTTCATTATAGAGGCCTTACATCTCACATGAAAATATTACATTCCAATATAAAAAAGAATATAATAAATAAAATTCAAAATCAAGTTAATAAAATGGGTTTTATATCTATTTAACTTAATATTTGGACTTCAATTAATTCTAAATCATATTTAGGGGTTATAGCTAATTGGTTAAACCCCTAATTTGACTTAAAATATTATTTAATTGGTAAGTATATTTATATTTATATTTATATTATTATTATTATTATTATTATAATTTAAAAGCTAATTATATATTAGGATTTGAATATTTACCTACTAGCTATACCGGCCATTTAATTAATTTAATTTTTAATGAATTATTAACTGAATATAATATAAACCCTAAAAAAATTACAAGGTTAGTAGTTTATAATTAATAATTATATATAAAATAATATTAATTTACTAACTTTTAATTATTATAGCTTTACTAGAGATAACGGCTCTAATAATAACACCTTTTTATCTTCTTTTTTAAACTTATATTCTAAAAGGCATAAAAAGCCTTTAGATATTCGTTGTACAGCCTATATTTTAAATATAGTGGCTAAAGATATAATATCTATATTTATTAACGAAACAATAAATACCAAAAATATCAAAGATTATATAAATAGCGAATTTTTACATTATTCTTTCGAAGAATTCAACGATTTATCTGCTGAAAAAAGAATAAAATTTAATAATTTAATTCCAGGTATTTATTATAATTTATAATACTTATTTTAAGTTATTTTATATAATTTAAGCTAATTATAAAATAGGAATTATTAGAAAAGTTAAAAGAATAGCTATTCTTATTGAAAATAACCAATAACTTTATCTACAATAGTTAAAAGCTTTAAAAGAAGCTAAAGATAAAGGATTTATTACTAGAAATAGTAATCTTACAAAAATACCATTAGGTAAGTTATTAATTCTATATTATAAATATTATCTAAAGCTTTAAAAGCTTATAAATATTATTATTAATATTAATAAGTTATAATAACTAACTTTACTTATATTAGTAAACGCAACAAGATAGAATTCAACCTATAAAATGCTTTACACAGCTATTTTATTAGCAGAACCTATTAAAATATTACAAAAAAAAACGAATTTAGCAGCTTTTAAAGATGCTAGCTTAACTACGTAAGAATAGGCTGATTTAAATACTTTAACAAGTATTTTAGAGATTTTTAATTAGCCTACAACACAATTATAAAGCTAATCTTATAATACTATAAGTTTAGTATGTTTTTTTCTAATAAGAATTCATACTTTACTTTAAGATATATTAAAAGATCAAAAAGTTGGCTTAAAAATGTAAGTTTTATAATATTTATAATATTTATAATTTTATTTTAAATTACTAACTATTTTATAGTTAAATACTTATAATCCATTAGCTTAGGTCTTTATTTTAGCTTTAGAAAAAGGCTTACATAAATTAAATTACTATTTTCCTAAGGATATTAATAGTAATTATAATTTTGGAAGCCTTATTTATTTGCTGCTATATTAGACCCTAGGCTTAATTTATAATCAATTAAAAATCAATTAAGTATTAATTCTAATACTATTAATCAACTATTAAAAGACTTAAAAGCCGAATATAAAGAGTAAGTTATAGTTTATTATATATATATTTTAAATCCCTTAATAACTATTAACTAATTATATAATAGAACTTATTAAGAATATATAAAAGACCCTAAAAATAAAGCAATTCCTTATATAGAATTAGAAGAAATTTCTTCTAATTCTAAAAAATCGACTAAAAATATAAATAATACTCGAATCAAAGTTAATTTATAATAACCAGCTAATTTAACTTCTTATAATAATACTAAGCTTCAACCTAGCTTATTTAATAACTTATTTCTAAAGCAAAAAACTAAAGCTATTAAAAAAACTAGAAAAAATGAGATTTCTAGTTATTTAAAGCTTGATTTTGAAGAAGATACGGTATTTTTTATCTTTATAATATTATTTATACATTTATAATTATAAGCTAACTTTTAAAAGCAAGATATATTTATTTAGTGGGCTAATTCCACTGAATCTTTCCCAATTCTTTCTATAATAGCTCGAAAATATTTAGCTATTCCAGCTACTTTAGGAGCTATAGAAGGGAATTTTAACCAGGGAACTAATATTATTACTAAGCGAAGAACTACTTTATTACATGAAAATATTCGAATTATTTTATTATTAAAAAACTGGGTTAAAAATAAGAATAAAAGGGTAGAAAATAAGAGATATTATAATTTATTTTCATATTCTAGTGGAAATTCAGAAGAAAAAGAAGAGGAAGAGAAAGAGGAAGAAGAAGAAGATCAGAATAAAGTTTTAACTAATTCTAATAAAAATAAGGATATTTCTAAGTCTAATTATATAGATATTAGTGAGGATATGGAAGAAGAAGAAGAGGAGGAAAATATTTATGATTCTAATACTTAATTTAATATTAAAAGGGTTTTTTTATTATTATTTTTTATTTTATATAAAAGAGTGAGATTTTAGCGTTATAAAAGTCTAAAAAGTAATATTTAAAGTTAATTATATAAAGAGTTATTTAAATTTATATTTTATATAAATTTATATATATAATATAACTAAAAGAATATAATCTCTTATATTTATAATAATAATTATATTACTTATAAGGCTAAAGCTAATATATTTGATTAAGAATATTATTTATTACCTTAATATATTACTTATAAGCTTTATATTTAATATTTTTATATTTAAGTTATAGGGTAATAAGTTAAATCTCTTTTTTTATAAAATATTTATATATAAATAATAGGATTTTTTCCTTTATTAAATTAAGTAAATTTTAATTATAATTATAATATAAAATAATACTTACTTACCTAATATAAATCCCTTAAATTTCTCTTATACTTTCTCTTATTTTTATATTTTTATTACGTCTTTAATCCCTGTTTTTAGCTTATCTAAGCTAGCTAATCCCTGCTTACTAATACTAATATTAGTAAGTAAATTTAGCCCTATTTTAGCTTACTAATTATATTAGCTAATAATAGCTTATAAATTTATTAATACTACATATTACACTAATTTTTAAAATGTAATGTAGTGTAGTAAAACTACACTACACTACACTACACTAAATTTCACTAAAAACTACAAAACTACACTACTTTCAATGCTCTGATAGGGATATATATACTAGCTAAATAAAAGATACATATAATTATATACAGCTAAAAATAGTAATATAAGTCTTTAAAAGGGGGTTTCTTATTAAATAATCCCTATAAATTTACTAAGAAGTGCTAAAACGTAGCTTAAATTTACGCTATTACTAGTATATTTAAGAAAGACTTTCTTACTTTAAGGGGTAAAGAGCTAATAAAAGAGTATAATTCTATAAATAATATTCTAATAAAGCTTTATAGCTTTAAGAATATCTTTATAAATAGTTATTTTAAGACTCTATTATTATATAAGAATATTAACTATAATATTAACCTTTTACCTAGTATTATATTACCTTATAAACTTATTTACCTATTATTTTAAGTTAAGTTAAAGAAACTTTATTAATATATTAATAAAAACCTAGTAAATAAACGAATAAAACCCTTAAAAAGCCTAGCTAAGGCATTAATTCTATTTATATTTAAGAAGAATAAAACCCTAAAATTATATATAAATTATAAGAGATTAAATAAAGTAACCTAAAAGAATTATTACGTATTACCCTTAATTTTAAAGTTATTTAATAGATATTAAAAGGTTAAGTTCTTCTTAAAGATTAATATTAAGAATAACTATTATAGTATATAAATAAAAGAGAGAGATAAGTAAAAAATAGCCTTTTAAACCTATTATAAGTACTATAAATACTTAATTATACCCTTTAGCCTTATAAATACGCTTATTACTTTCTAGAACTATATTTACTAAGCCTTATAAGAGCTAATTAATACTATTTATATAGTATACTTAAATAATATTTTAATCTTCTTAAAAATAAAAGAGAAATATACCTCTTATATTACTTAAATATTAAAACGAATATAAGTAATTAAGCTATTTATAAAGCTATTTAAGTATACCTTTTATTAAACCTTTATAAAATTTCTAAGGTTTATTCTATTAATTAATAGCCTTTTAATAGAATTAAAACGAGTATAAACTATTTAAGAATAAAAAGAACTAATAATATATTATAAGGTATAAGTATTCCTAGAATTTTATAACTTCTATTAATAATTTATATAAAGCTACTTTAAGATAATAGCACCCTTAAACGCCTTATTAAAGGGAAGCTAAAATAATAAAAAGCCTAATTACTTAACCTTTATAAGTAAAGAATAACTAATATTTAACCGTTTAAAGAATACCTTTATAAGAGTCTCTCTTCTTTAATATTATAACTTAAGTAAGGTAATTTAAATTAAAATAAACGCATTTAACTTTATAATAATTAAAATTCTCTTATAATTAAATAATAAGAGATAATATTACCTTATTACATTTTAATCTTAAAAGTTTATTAATATAAAAAGAAATTATAAAATATTAAATTAAGAATTATTTACTATAATAGAATTATTTAAATACTAGTAATATTATATAAAAGAGGTAATAAATCTAGTTAAGGTTTTATTAAACTATTATAACCTTTAAATATTTATAAGGTAGCTTAAGTTAAACAAGTATTAAGCTTATTAATATATATTCTTATTACTGTTTAACTTTATTATTAAGTATTAATTTAATAAGAGTAATCTAATAAATAAGCTATTAAAGTAACTTAATTATAAAGGTAAAGCTATATTCAATAAGAAGCTATTATTAGACTTATAAAAGAAGCTAATAATTATTTAAGAAAAAGTAAAAAATACCCTAAGAAATTATAAAAATAATAGTAAGAAGCTAATATTTAATTAAATATATAAAGCTTTAAGGCCTTTAAAAGAGAGGTATTTAGCTTATATAAGCTAAGTAACCGCTATAAGTTTAACGATTATTACTTACTAATAAATTTAAAGAGAAAGTAAGTGTAATAAGTATAATTATATAAAGCTAAGTAAGATATATTATAAGGTAATAATTAATTTATAAGAACGAATTAATTATATTACTTAAAGAACTTTTACTTTAAGCTTAAAGCTATAATTTAAATATATAAAAGTAATTTACTAGTAAGCTAATAGTAAAATAAGATGAAAAGAAGAATTAAACGAGAGATAAAAGTAGTTTTTTATTATATAAGAATAAAGTAATTATACTCTAAGATTTAAAGATATATTAAGAGTTACTTAAGTTATATTATAATAATCTATTAATAGGTTACTTTAAAAGAAAAAGAATCTTAGAACTATTATAATATAACTTTTATTAATTATATATATAAGATAAAGTAAAAGATTATATTATAAGTTATATAGTTTATTAAGAGATAATAACCTAATAATATTACTTATATAACACGCTTAAATTACTATTAATTTTATAGTAACCTTAGGTTAAAATATTAATAGACTTTATAATAAAGCTACTTAAAATAAAGTACCTTAAGTAAAGCGTAAATATAATACTAGTAATAATAGATTAATTTATTAAGTATTCCCTTTTCCTAGTAATTAATACTATTATTAATACTATAAAACTAGTAAAACTCTTTTATTATAAGGTTAAACTTTAATTTAATATACTAGAAGGTATTATCTTTAATAGAGAGCTAGTATTTACTAGTTAATTTTAATTAAACCTTTATTACTTATTTAAGATAAAAAGAAGGCTTTTAATAGCTTTTTACTTATAAATAAACGGGTAAATAAAAAGAATAAACTAAACTATAAAGTATTACTTATATTATTTTATTATAGGTAATTAGCTAATATAAGTATAATTATTATTATAAGCTTAATTTACTTATAATAACACGAAAAGTAATATAATAGGCTATTTACCTAACTATAATTTAATAGGGTATAACTTAAAGTTTTACTTTAACTTTAAGGTTAAAGCTTATTAAAAGAGAGTACTTATTATAAAAACCCGTATAATTAAGCTTAAGAAAGTATAAAAATAACTTTAAATTAACTAATAAAAAGCTATAAAATTCTAAGTAAAGTATTATAATTAATAGTATATACCTTTTATCTTATATAAGGGGAACTTAATAAAACTAGCTATAAAGAATATTAAATTTAAGGTAAGAAAATAAAAGCTTATTTCCTATTATATTAAACTCTTTTAAATTCTAAAAACTATTAGAAAATAGGTATATTACTTAGCGCTATTAGAATAATATAATTACCTTTATAATATCTTTTATATTAGCTTATTAAAGCTATAAAAAAGATAAGAAAATACTAAAAAAAACTCGCTTTTAATACTAGACCTTAAAGAGAATAATAAAGAGTATAAAGTTAAAGAAGTTAAAAATTAAAGAGAGTTTTAAAAAGGTACTTATTACCTAGTAAAGTAAAAGAGATAGCCCTTTAAGTATAATTAATAAATAGCTATTAAAGATATAATTAATATACTTAAGGTAATTATTACGTTTTAATAAAATAAGAATAAACGAAAAGCTAATAAAATATTATAAGAAAACTATAAGTAAAAGATTATTACACGAAAATTAAACGGTTATACTTTTAATACTATTAATTTTATTTATCTTAATTTTTAAGCTAGTAAACTATTGAATAAAGAATAAATAAATAGCGCTTAAAGCGTAGGGAAAACTAGTAAAAAAGCACTTAAAACACCTTTTTTAAGTAGATTATTATTAAATTTATTAGTAGTAATTACCTTCTTTATACTATTATAAAGGTAATAAATTATTATTACCTAGGTAATATAACTTAAATTAAATAAGTGTAAACGTAAGACTTAAATCGCTTTTTATTTATTAAAGACTTAATTATAATTTACTTAATAATAATTAATAAGCGAAATAATAGGGAGTTATTAGTAAAGAAATCTACTTATATTACTAAATTATAAAGAAGAAATTTAAGTAATTAAAAGCTACTTTTAAGCTATTATATACTAGTAATAGGTACTTTAAGTAAACTAAAAGAAGAGAATTAATTAACGAATATATTATAATAAATTAAGGAAAAACGCACCTATAAGCTCGTTACTATATTAGTTAGCTTATAAGTAATATAATAAGCGGTTTTAGTATAATTAAAGCTACGAATAATTCCTAGTAAAAGCTAAATAAGGCGCATGTAAGTTACACGCGAAAAAATATAACTAGCGTTATTATTATTATTATTATTCTTATTCTTTAAGACTAAGATAATTATAAGCTATTAAAGGTAGCTTAAAAGGCGTAAGAGATTAATTATATCTTTAATTATAATAGGAATAAGCTATATAAACGTTAATAAAGATATAATAAAACTATAAGAAAACCCTTTAAAGTTATAACTTATAAACTAATTAAATTACACGTGTTAGCGCGTATAACGTACTATTAATAACGCTTAAAGAGGCTAGTATTTAAGCTTAAGTTACTATTAAAAGTATAGGAAATTTAAAGAAGTTTAAGCTTCTTTAAAAAGCTATAATAATAGGCGTTTACTATTATATATAGGTAATATATATAAAAATAACGCTTAATATTAATATTTATTATTTTAATAGTAAATAATAAGCGATTAACTTAATAAAAGAAGGTTTCTTAGGTGAAAAAAGAGAATTAAATAGGGAAGATAAAAAAGAATAAGGTAAGTAATAATATTTAAGAGAGAAATAATTAATGAAAGTATAAAGAGGTTATATTAATTTATATATATAATTAATCACGTAGTAATACAATTAACCCTAATTAAACGTTTAAATTATTTATATATTAATTAATAATACACCACTATATAATTAATAAGCAACTATTAAGGCTATTTAACGCCTAGTTAAAGTAAAGAGAAATAGTTATAAGATAATTAGGGAACCTTACTTACCTATAACGCGATTAATAACGTTACGTAGAATAAAGGCTTTAGGACTATATCCCCTATATCTCATATAATTAGAAAATAAAATAAGCTTTAATTATTATAATATAGCTACCTTTACTTTAGCTACCTAACTTCTAGTCTCTCTTATAATCTTACAGTTTTAAATATAAAAAATTATATTAAATCTAATAAAATACTTATAGAATTATAAGTTTTACGAATAACTAGTATAAATTCTATATTTTAAGCTTATAATAAAAAAAGTGGGTCCTTATATACTATCATAAGCTTAAAACTTTAAAAACTACATTTTATAGTTTTTATAGTATAGTATAGTGTAGTGTGTTTTTAGAAAATTACATAATCTAGTTTTTAAGCTTATAATAAGCTAGTAGGACCCACTTTTTTATATAAGCTAATTGGTTATACTATTAGCTATTTTATGTATTTATTATTATAATTCAAGTATTTTATTAGATTTTTTATTAATTATATAAGCTTTTTCAAAAATTGAAAATGTAGTTTTCTTATTAATGCTCTAATTATAAGTTATAACTTATTATAAGTATAAATAAGTAATGAAGTAATATCAATAATTTAATTATATAATATAAGTTTATATAAGATTAATTAAATAACTTTAATAAAATATTAATAAAAGATCTTATAAACTTAATTATAAAGGTAAAACTTATTAAATTAAAGACTTAAACATATAATTATCTTCTTATACTTAAACCTTTAAATGTATTATATTTTTTGTATTTTTTACTATATTATATTATATTATATTATAATATAATATATTATAATATATTATAAGATAAGAATACCTACAAATGTATTATAAGGCTAAAAAATATCTCATATTATAAATAAATACTTATATAAGTATCTTATATATTAAAATAAAGCTAAAAATCACGTGATTTTAAATCCTTAAAAATTAACCTTAAAATATAGATATTAAGCGAGATATTAAGCTTTAAAGTTATATTTTAAAATAAAAAGTAAGTAAAGTAGAGCGAATTTTTAATTGCTTATAACCTTTTGAGATAATAATCTATAGTAATAAAAAGTAGGGCATTTTAAAGGGCTAATTTAGCTCTTTTTAATAATATAAAATTTTCCCTTATAACCCTTATAATTAGCCTTATAATTTTAAGTTAAAATAATAAGAGTCTTTTTTACTTAAAATACATTTATAGGTATTTTAGTAATGTAATGTAATGTATTTAAGTATAATACACGAAAATACAATATAATATAAAATACAATACATAATACACCTGTATTTACTATATTTGTAAGAGCTTTACTTATACTAGTAATATAGCTATAATTAAATGGTTCTTTTAATTCCCTTTAACTTATAAGTATAAATACTACTATATATTATTAATAAATTAAAAAGTATAATAATCTTTAAGAGGTTTATTATAAGAATAATCTTATTTAAAATAAATAACTTTTACTTTATAGTATTTATATTTAATTATTTTAATAAATATCTTTATCTTATTAATATCTTATAATTCTTTTACACTTAATATATAATATTATTTATTTTATTTTAGCGTTATATTCTTATTTAACTTAATTACTTTAAATTCTTTTAGTTTATTCTTATTTTATATAATACGTAACTTAATAGTTAAGAATATAAATTTCTTTATATACTTATATTAATACTTTTTTTACGTAATTAAGTTAAAATTTAATTTAAGAAGTTTATTAATAAGAAAAGAATTAATAGATTTATTATATAATAATTTAATAAATATACTTAAAGCGTTAAACAAAGTAGCTTTAATTTATTTTATCTTTATATATATAATTAATATATATTAAGTAATATAAAAGACGCTTAATTAATAAATAATCACTTAAAACGTATTATATAAATTATATAAACTATTACTATTAATAAGTTTAATTATAAAATATTTATATTACGTAATATTATTAGGTTAAAGCTAGGTAAATAACATTAAAAATATTTTTAAGACCTCTATTAATAGGTAAAAGAACGTTATTTAAGGCCTCTATTAATAGTAAATAAGCTAATAATAAGTAATATACCTATTAAAACCTTATTATATTATTACCTTTTATACTTAATAAAGCTAATATATTATAATAAAGTTAAACTTATTAATACTTAAAACTAATATTATTAGTTAAAGATTATTAAAGAGTTAATATTAGGTAAAGCTATACTTACTTTTTTTAACTATTATTATATTATCTTTTATTACTTTACGTAATATTATATTTATTAAAGAAGATACCTTTATTTATTAATATATATCTTATATTTTATTAAGGCTTTTATTTAAAAATTAAATTAAATTATATTTAACTATTAATTAAAATTATAATAAGTATTATTAAATAATATTAAAGATAATACTTTACGTGTATTTTACTTATTAAGTAAGTTATATTTTATTTACTATATAAATTTATTAATAGTAATTCTTCTTAAATAACCTTTAAAAGCTAGGTTTTATATATAAGATAACTTATCTTTACCTATTTTAGCTTATAAAAAGCTAAAGTTACGTAACTTTAATTATATTAAGTATTAATGTATTTTTCTTTTAAGCGTATATTTAAAACGTATAATAAAGCTATTTACTACTAATAATAATACTAGCTATTAGCTACTAGTTATTAGTTATTAATATAAATTAAGTTAAATTTATTATTATATTTTTACTTTATTAATTTACTTTTACGTTTATTTTCCTTCTTATTTTCCTTTTTATTTTACTTTACTATAATCTTATATTATTTTTACGTAGTATAATAATAGTATTTTATTATATAATACCTTTATTTAACTTAATTTATATAATCAAATATAATAACTTTAATAAGTCTTATAGCTTATTAGGTATTTTAAACCTATAAAAATAAAGCTAATACTTCTTATTTTTATTTAAAACACTTAATACACGTTAAATTCTTATAATATAGCTATTTTTATATTACTCTTCTTTTATTATTTTTATGTGTTATTTATACGCGAATTATTTAATATATAAAACTTACGTATAATTAAAATTATTTTTTTTAGCCTCTTTTATATAAGTTATAAAAGTATATATTAATTAAATTCTAAAAGACTTATAAAGACTTTATATAAATATTTAAGTATTTACGTGTAATTTAAAAAGGTTTAAAAATAATAAAGAAAGTATAAAGTTTACCCTTATAAGCCTTAACCTAATTAAAGGCTACGTAGGGAACTTTATTTAGCGCGGTTAAATAAGTGTAGGCTAACCTAATTAGGGAATCGTTACGCTTCTCTTACAAATACATTAGTTTAAAATAGGAAATCGTTACGCTCTCTAAAGTTCTACTTAAATAGCAACTAAGTTACTAAATTTATTTAACGAGTTACAATAATAATAAGTGTCTAATATTAATAAAAACTAAATTTTTATGTTCTCTAAGTAACGAAATAATTATCTTAGTTATAAAATTTAGCAATTTGCTCGTGCGGCTGTGATGCCTTTATCGCAGTTTGCCTACTAGATTGGATAAGGGACATGGGCACGTGATTGGCCCGTCTTTTTACCTGGCCACATTGTGTGCATACATAGCTCAACACCCTCGCAGAAACATCGTAACATAACCCAGTAAAAACCCGACGCGGCGCATCACGTACAATGAATACACCACCCCCTGGGATTTCTCTGCCCGAGTTGGACATAAGAAAACTCAACACTAGACTTCGACAGCTTACCCCGGAGATCGACTTCCGAACAGACACCGCACACTCCAACAAATGGTCGGCCGAGCTAGCAGCCCACAACCTCGATGCTCAGGTGGTTTATGACGCGCGCCATTCAATATCCGATAAGGACTACTGGCAAGTTGAAGCTTTAACTTTGCTGGAAGCCTACCTACGGCAATCATCACAAAGGGACAGATCCGAGGCGGAACGGTGGCGGAACGTCTGTGTCGGCGTGGAAGCTCTCCTAAAAGAGCAGGGTGTCGACATTGACGAGCACCGACAATCCATCGATAATGAGGGTTACTGGGAGCTGGAGGCAGACTGCCTCAAGATGCACACTGCCCGTCTAGAAAGCGAACTTCTGGAAGGACCTCAGGAGCTGGGGAGCACAAAAGCGACGAGCCAAAAACTCCTCAGTCCTGGCTCTGAAATCGGGCAAGGGCTTCAGCGACTCCGCAGGCGTAAGCATCGGCGTATTCGTCCGCAACAAAGCAGCACCAAGAATCCCCTCGGTTGTGTTAAGGCTGCAAGCTTGTACCGGTAGGGATTTTCATCCAATTAGAAGCCGGATTATAAAGGGTACTTAATTCCACACCTAAATTACACTATGATAGAAGTCCTAGTAAGCGTTCGCGTTACAAAGAGCTACATCACACACATCGCACCCTTAACGCGACTAGCGGTCACTTGAGGTACCTAGCTGCATTCGATTAATGTGGGTCCAAGTGACCTGCTTGCAGCCTTAACACAACCGAGGGGATGGGGAGCGGCACAGCATGACATTGCGCCCCGTGAGAGGGCGCGTGGTTAAACGTCGCGATGGTGTGGGCGGCAACGCCCGCCAATCTTAACTGAGCACGGGTCGTGTGGCTTTCGACGAGCCAATCCTAGTCCACCCCGGCGGCCCCTCAACGCCTAGGCACTCATTCACGCTCCGTGCCTCGCAATCTGCTGCGTTTCAGCATGAACTAAAATTAGTTATCAATTAATACTATATTCGCCGACGCTGTCCTCATCACATTTCTCCAGGACTCTTGGCCAAGCAAGACATTGTTGCGACTGCCACGGTAAAGACCATTCTGCGTCCCTGCAATAATACAGAAGCCCAGCTTGGATCCCTCACCTGAACTTTGACCACTACTCTTACTCAACATGACGGATGAAGGTGACAACAGTCTCGACAAGATCGTTCTGATCTTTACGATTATCCGCGGCGAGAAGGAATTTGTTGACGACTTTGTCAATATCTCGGAGAATCAGAGATATGCGTTCACTCCACCAGATTCAGACCATGACCCCGAAAGGCTTTGGAAAGGTGGTCAGTCGTCTGTACCTCAAAGCCCTTTGTTTTGCCTGCGGTTCAGGGAAAACATGTTTTGTCCAACGGGCTGGGTGGCTGGATCGAGCGATTCGGACGACTGCGACTTACGATTAACTAGGGGCAATCTCTCAGGTATCAGTAGGCACCACTTCCGAATTGATATAAACCCCATCGGTCGATGCGCAAGAATAACAGTACTGTCGAGAAATTCAGTACGCATACGAGATGATAATGGCCGACAGCTAGAACTGGCAAGGTCCCAGTATACAAATATCAGGTCACCAGTTGTTGTTGATACGGGGGTTCTCGAAATAAGGGTCTGGCCTCCAAAACTCACCGATGAGGGGAAACGGCTCTATGATGAACACGTGAAGCTGTTTCGAAAAGACTTAATGAGTGCGCAACCGGTGAATCCGGCTTCCCATACGGCCGAAACGGCTGATGTGAAGTTTGCCTTAAGTGGCGCGGTATATAAGAGGGTCGGCGGCTATAGCAGCGCCGGCACTTTTGGTTCTGTATTCAAGGTAGTCGACATGGCAACGAGGATCGAGTTTGCCGCCAAGGTGCCTCATTACAAAGCGTCAGATAGTCCAGATGTGAACTGGAAACGTTGGGCTTTATTACGCGAAGAGTATGAGAATTTGGTCAAACTTAAACACGTGGGTACACTTGTGATTTATTTATTTATTTTCCCATCATGTCACTGACTCGCTCTTTTAGCCTCATATAGTGGAAGCCTTTGATCTTGTGCCAGTGCGTGAGCCCGAACCACCATGGTTAATTATGGAATGGGTTCCTGACGACCTGCGCTCACTTCTGCCTCTTGAAAATGATCAAAAACCCATTCTCTTGGGTGACGTGAGCGCCGGCCTCGCCTTTATGCATCTCAACGGATACGCGCATCGTGACCTCAAACCGGAGAATATTCTCATTCGCTGGGACCATTCGATGAAGCGCAATGTTGCAAAGATCACCGATGTCGGTGTGTCGAAGTACCACGCTGCAAGCCATATGCATACCTTCGTGGGATCTGCTGTGTATGCGGCCCCGGAAATATGGGAAACTGAGCGGCGCTACACGCATACTGTGGATCTGTGGTCGTTTGGTATAATTGCTCTTGAGCTGCTGGTTGAATGCGAGTTTACTCACGAGGGACTGTCGGAATCTCGATTCCAAAGTTGGGCATCAGAGTCAGTTTGGCCCAGGGTGGAACTGGCACCAACAGAATTCTCGCCACTACTGAAAGGTCTGTTGCAAACCGACCCGGAAAAGCGATGGACAGCTGCCAAGGCCGAGATGTGGCTTACAAAGTATGTCGGGCCGAGTGGAAATGAGGTGAACGATTCTGAAGGAGATGATGTTTCATCCATTAGCAGCTTCAAGCGGAGTCGCAACCACACCTTATCAACTACTCGGGCAGAGGCAGCAAAGAACAACTCGCTGCCCGATACCGAACCTTGGGGTTCGCCTATTTGAGGGCAGAAGACGTTCCTCTATTTACTACCGAGGCACTTTAGTATAGTCAGGTGCAGTCCAGCGTAGTGGGTTGGGGGCCGTCTTTATAAATAAGTAGTTAAGTTTTACGTAGCTACACGCGTATAACTAGTTTTAGAGCGACTATTAGCCTGCGTTTCACGTATATAACCACGAAGTAAACATTAAGATTAAGGTTAACTAAGCCCTAGAATATCTGCTAAGAGAGGCGCGCCTTTACATAGACAAGAACGAAAGCGAAAGCGATAGTAGCAATAATAAGAGTAATAAAGAAAGCAAAGAAGAAAAGGGTAATAGAGAAGGGTCTTTATTTATTTAGAAAGAAGGCCGCTCTAGTAGAGAGACTAGAGGGAATAGTAGTAAAGGTAACGATAATAATAGTAGCAAAGAGTCCTTTAAACCCCTAAATTAAGTGAATAAGGCATATAAGGAGCTATATACGAACGGCTTAAAGCAGCTTCGCGTGGAGCTTAAGTAGAAGTATAACCTAGAGCATATTACGTAAATTTCCTACGCTATAGCTACTAATATCCATAGCCTTAAGGGCAGCTTATTAACGGATACTAAGTAACGTGGTAATAATAGCGAGTAGAAAGCTAAGAAAGCTATTTGTCTACTAGTAGACTAATCTCGCGTAGCTACGTAATATAATAGCACGTGGGAGGCTACGTTTTACCCGCTAGTATTTCACCTATAATATAGGAACTTTACCTTAAAAAGACCACTAGATTTCCTAAACGATTTATATACGGTTATACGAGATAATATAAGCCTTAAAAAAAACGGCTATAATATCCTTAATTTTAACGGGGGCTTTTAGGACTATAATAGCAGAGTTAAGAGAACTGTTTAATATTAAGCGAAAGACCTATTAGCTAGAAAAGGTACGGTAATAGTAGCCTTAATACTAGCGCTATTAGAGGTTAGTTATAGCCTAGTATAGGTTTAGGCTAAGAACGCGCGGCTTCTTCGTAAGATTTATAAGAAGCGTATACTAGATCATTTATAATTATTAACCCTATTTACGCGGGAGAAAAAGCGTATTTTAGCTGCTATAGCCTAGGAACAGATAGCCTTTTATATAAAATAGGTTATTATAATAAGAACGTTACGTCTTATATTAAGGTAGCGTGTAACGGTGGCTTAGGTTCTAAGGCATAGTAGGTCTATTTCTTAGAAAGTAAGTTAAATTAAATGCTATAGAGTAGCTTTTAAGTAGTATTATAATAAGGCTATTAAGAGTATAACTCTTAATAATAAAACTATTACTTAAATTAATTAATAGAGATTTAGACTATTTAGTTATAGAAATACCTTCTCTTTAAGTACTCGTTTATCTCTCTATTATAGTTTTAAATTAATTAGCTTAACTATTAATCCCTTTAAACCTTAATTAATTAGCTTAAGGTTTAGTTAATTTAATCCTCTTTAGTTAATGTATTTAAATATTAACCTCTTTAATCGCCTCTTAGGTTACGTGGCTAATTACGTGCTCTTATCTTCTTCTTATACCTATAGGTTATACCTATTTTAGCTGGTATGGTTCTATCCCGTGTTTTATATAGTGTTATTTATAATATTATACCCCTTCTATATTAGTTTTATCCCTAAGGCTATTAAAATAGGCTAGCTTAAGTGTTATATATTTTCTTTCTTTTATTATTATATACTATTATATTAATTAATTATATCTTAAAATAGTAGTTTAAAGCTTTATTTACTTCTTCTCTTTACTAGAATAACCTTCTTTTTATAATAATTAATAATTCGTTTTTATTCTTTATAAAGGCTTACGCTTATTACGCTTATATAGAACTTCCCTAATATAAAGCCTTTGTTTTTAATTTAAGTTATTATATAAAGTATATAATAAATAAGTAAGGGAATTATAATATTATAGGGGTAACCTCTTAATAGCTTTATAGTATTACGAATTAATATTATAAGCTTAAGAGGGAGCTTAAAGAAGCTAAGAAGCGTGTCTTAACTAAGAATTAAAAGGTTTTACGTTTACGAAAATAAAAGAAATTATAATTTAAGAAAATAATACGTGTAATTACATGTAGTATTAATAACGTTAAAGAGTTAGAATATATAAAATATAAGAAAGTAAAATAGCTTTAAAAGATTATAAGGGTTCTTCTTACTTCTTTTAAGAATCTAAATCCTATTTTAGTTTATTTCTTAAATACTAAATTTAGTATTAAGTTATTAAATAGTGCTTAAAAGATTAATTAAAATGCGTTTCTTAGAAATAAAACTATTTAAGTAATATTAAGTAATTCGTGAGATTTTTAGCTAGTTTCTAGGTGTTTTTAGAGTTTAAATATCCCTTTTATTTAATAAGATAATAATAATTCTTTATATCTTCCCGTGCTTTAAGTATTTATTTAACTTTATATTTATTAGTATCTTTTATTATAATATTTATAGCAATTATAAATTTATCTAATACTTTCTCTAATAATAATATATAAAATATAGAATAGATTCTTATTTTATTTAGTAATAATAGTTTATAATTAGTATTTAAGATTTTTCATTTAATAAGAAATAGTTTAATTTTCTTTTAGTTAAGTTTATTACTAGGTCGCTTAATTTTAATGTTTTTACGAATAAGATATACTTTATATCTCTTCTTTAAAATTAACGCTAGTAATCTCTTTTTATTCGCGTAGTATTTTATTTGGTTCTATAAAAATATTTATTTCTATTACAAGTATTTTTATATTTCTATTATAGTTATTACATATATTATAGCTACTAGCGCGTTTATATTTTATATTACATGTGTTTTAATAATAGGGTTAAATCTGTAATTTACCTTAAATAGTAATATCTTTATATTATTAATTTTAAAGCTATTATAAGCCTATTATGCTAGTAGTAGCTATTTTACCTAATTATTCTATTAGCAGTTAATATAGCTTTATATATATTATTCGAGTATTTAGTTTCAGATTTTTATTTGCCTATTTAATTATAAGTGGAATACTATTAATAAGCTTTATTTAATCTTTATAGTTTTTATAAGATATTTTTAAAAGTTTAAGATAAATAATTTATTGTAATTTAATATAAGCTTTATTAGTAATTTATATTATATAATAACTATTTTAAAGAATATATACGTTAAGTCCTTAGTATTACTTAATTTCTTATATAGAATATAGTAGGCGTATTTTATGAGTTTATTTATAATAATTAAAATACTATTATAAGCTACTTCTATTATAAGTTCTTTTAACTTTAATAGTTTAATAATAAAGTCTATTATAATAGTTTACTATACTCTTTTAAGTGGTAATATTAGTTATAATTCTTCGTATAATACGTGTTACGCTAATTTTACTTTATTACACGTATTATATTTCTTAATAACTTCTTATATTATTTTTCTACTTTCTAGGAAGTTATATAATTTTCTTAGTCTATTAATTGTTTTCCCTATACCCTAATAATCGTGTAATAGGTGCTTATATATTTCCTTAATAAGCTATTCTTAAAGTATATTAGAAATATACTATTATTTATTATATAAGAAGGTTTTACTTTTCTTAAATAAATGCGTTTTCGTTTTCTAATTATTTAAATAGCTATTATTATTAATATATAATATAATTTAATGCATTTATATTTTATTTAGCTTAACTTATTAGGTTATATTAATTTCTTAGGTGCCTAGTATAAGATTCTTATTCTTAATAGCGTATAATAAGGGTGTATTACTTACTTACTTATTTAATTTTAAGTTCTCTCTTTAACTAAGCGCGTTTACTCTTTCGTTTTTAAATCCTTTATAGTATATAATTTTAAAGTTATAATTTATAAGGGTTTTATATTATTTAATCTATTATTTATTTAAATTCTTTATAGTTAAGAATAATATAAGATTCTTATAATTAATATAAACCTTAATTTAATGCTTTACTCTTATAAGATAGTGTTTTTATTCTTTAAAGCACTTAATAATAGCTATAAGTTCTTTATTTTAAATCCTATAATTAAGTTTAGGTTTATAGAGTTTCTTTAAGAAGAATATAATAGGTATAATCTTTCTTAATTATCTTATTATTTAAGCTATTTACCTAGTATAAAGTTTAAAGCGTTTATTTTAAGCTTATAAGGTTTATTTTAATTAAGTGCTTTTAATATAGGTTTTAACGTAATTAAATCTTTTATCTTTTAAAATACTATAGCTTTTAGTTCGTTCTATTAAAAGTTAACTTCTTTCTTTATTAGGTTTATAAGAGGTTATAAAATATCTTTATATTTACTTAAGAACTTATAGTAGAAGTTTACAAATATTATAAATTCTTTAACTTCTTTTAAATTCTTTAATATAAGCTATTTCTTAATAGTTTTAATCTTATTTAAGCTTATTTATATTTTTTTATGTGTAAGTACGTACCTTAAAAAGTATATAGTATTCTAGTAGAACTAGTATTTTAAGGCTTTAATTAAGAGTTTATTATTCTATAGAGTTTATAGTACCTTATATATATATTATTTGTATTTCTTAAGGGTATTTAAGTAAATAAGAATATTATTAAGGTATATAATTATAAATACTTTTAGTTGTTTTCGTAAGATTATATTAATTATTCTTTAAAAGGTTACTAGTACGTTAGTAAGCCTAAAAGGTATTACTAGATATTTATAGTATTCTTTACTAGTTTAAAATACTATTATTTACTTATAGCCTTCTTTTATTTGTATAAGGTTATAGGCTCCTTTTAAGTTAAGTGTAATAAATTATTTAGCTTTTTTAACTTTATCTTTAATTTTTATTATAAGTAGTAATAGGTATTAATTCTTAATTATAATCTTATTTAAGTGTTAATAATTAATGTATAGTTATAGTTTCTCGTTCTTCTTTAATACCTATAAGATTAAGTATTTTATTAAGGACTTTAATAGTCTTATATATCCCTTTTATAGTATATTCTTTAAATACTTCTTAAGTACTTTATTTTACTTAGGGTTTTAAGAATAAATTTTATTAAACGTTAATTTAATACTAGGCTAAAGTTTAATCTTATAATTCTAGTGTAAATGCTTTAATAGTCCTATTTTTAGCTCTCTATTAAATAGCTTACTATACTTTAAGTATTCCTTAAAAATCTCTATTATCTTAGCTTTTAGCTCTCTAGTAATTATATATATTCTTAAAGGCCTATTATAGTTTAAATAAGGTGCTCTTTATAAGCTACTCTTAGCTTTATAATTATATTCTAGTAAATCCTATTAAAGTTAGCCGGTTCTTTAATTAACTTATAGATTACTTACTTATAATTAGGGTATTCTTAATATAATATCGTATTTTAAGATTATTATAATATCTAGTATAACTTAGTGTTTCGTGCCTTATATATTAATTAAAAGCTATGTAACTTTTATATTAATTACTTCTTAGCTATACTTTATTATAGTTTCTTTTATAATTATAAGTTAATAGAGCTTATCTTTAAGTGTTTAAGGTAATTATAATTTATTAATAAGATTTAGTAAGATAAAATTTTCTTATACTTTACTATTAATTATTACTTAGATCTTTCGTTTTATTATAGTTATATTAATTATAAGGTGTGCTATACTACTAATATTTATAGTATATAAAGACCTATTAGATCTCCGTTAAGGAATCGGTTTTAATTATAATAATAGCTATTATTTCCCGATTTATTAATTCTCTTCTCTTATTATTTAGCGCGTATCTTTAAGCGCTATTATTAGCGATTATTCTTTAACGTATTATTAGAGCTTTCTTAGTAATTACTTAATCTACTATTTATGTTAATTAAACTTAAGCTAAGCGAGTTACTTATAGTTATATAGTTCCCTTTATCCCTATATTATAAGGTTATAATTTAAGTAATATATACGTTATTCCTAGTATAATATAATTTTTCGTTTAATATCTTAGAATTAGTTTATTATAATTTTAATTATATTATAAGAGTTATTCTTCTTCCCTTTTATTCTTATAGAAACTATTTATTACCTTACTTACTATTAAGGTATATATAGTAATTATTATTATAATAAAAGGTTTAATTAAGAAGTTTATATTTAACTTTAGGTTTATTTTTCTTAATTAAATGATTTTCTTTTTCCTAGATTAGTTCTAGTAAAGGTTTACTTTTTAATAAGAGTATTTAGTATTTTTAAAAGTTATTAGATATTAATTAGGTTTTAAATTCTTAATCTTTATTTAAATTAATATTATTTATTAATGTAAGGCTTTCTTTATTACTTACTATACTAAGATTTCGCGTGAGTAAGTCTTTTTAGTTTATAATATAAAGCTTTTTACCTTTAAGAATTAGCTTTTATAGCTTTTTTAAGGCTTTACATTTATTTATAAAGTATTTAGTCTTACTATAATTATAATAAGTCTTCCCCCTTTCCTTATTTATAGCGTTAAGTTCTATAGGTTTAACGTAGTACCTATATACTATTAATATTTAGTATAGCTTATTACTATTAGGTTTATTAAATCTAGTATATAATTTAAATTTCCTATAACTTTTTTTATAATATTACTTATATAAACGGTTATTTACTTTAATAACTATTTTAATAAAGTTATTAAATAACTTAAAATAATCTTTTTAATAAATATTATTCTTTTGATGGCTTCGGTCTTGCCATCCTGGTTGACAAGCGTCTCACGGATTACGGCGCGGATGGGGTCGCCTGACAACAAGGCATCTTTTAAGAGCTTGATAACTAGGGTGGCAACTCTTTCGCTACAATCGTCTTCATTCGCCCCGGCTTCCAATGCGGAGGACTTGTCGATGGGGCAAAGGACACTAGAGCAAACCTGACACATGGGTATATCTCGACTCAACGTGAGGTTCGAATCTTCAACAACCGCCATGGACGATTCTCCACTCTGTAGGCTCTGCACGGCCTGGTGGAGCGCCACCAAGCTGGTGGTAGTATTCAATGTTATGCTCGGTCCCCGAAAATCAAAGAAATGAGATATTCTCGCCGCCGCAACGGCACTGTCTGTGCTGGTGTTTACAGGCTTGGATAGGGTTTGCCCGTTGTGGTTTACGCTGTCCTCGTGGCCATTGTTGCGCCTTGCTATATATATAGACGTATTGGTGCCAGAAATTTGAGATAAAGGAAGACCCGCTGGGTGTTATCAGTGGAACTGTTCTGTGATTGAATTCGTTGAACAAAGCAGTTGTCGGTTTTGCGGTCATGTACGGCACTCACCATTCTCCGTGGCCTCATATGCAGATTCCAACTCGAGGCGAACCAGTGAGCTGAGGCTCTATTAGTTCTTCTATTAGCTCTCAGAAACACAAGTTTGGGCAAAATCAAGATCTTACCGCCGCGAGTTCTGGGGGAAAGTCAAAGAAGTGTGTGTCGAGATTGGTAGGGCTACGAGTGTCCCTGGCAGACTTGTAGCTGAGACCAATGATAGCAACGGGCTCGCGGGACGGTTGGGCACCAATGCTAGCCATTGCTTCTAGCGCTTCTTATGGTAACTCGAAAACACACAATTAAAAATCCGTGAACACAGCTAGGACTTGGAGTTCCCGGCAGTATTGGTCCCTGGCACGAGATATAGATTGGGCCGTCGGAAGGGAAGCGCCGCCAAAATTTCCTTGCTTATATATTGATTAATGAATTGGATGTACTTCATTTGGTCTACTGCGGTGAATGAATTGTAAAGCCTTGCTGGGAAGCCGTAAATTCTCTGGCTGGTCTATGAAGCAGGACGTTTCGCATATATGAGTGTCCTTACCAAATGGTGGGATAGATTTATGGTGCGATAGTATGAAGTACAGAGACCTTTTTTTTTTGCCCCCACCCTAGAGGCTACCCACCTGCCCATGTACTTGAATTTTTTTAACAGTCTACAGGAAATTGGTGGTAGCCCCAAAGAAACCGCTCGTGTGCGCGCATCAAATGCAAGGTGGACCTGGATTTACGCCGGGTATGATGAAGTCTGGTGGCAGCGTTAAAAAGTCCGGGGATCCACCCACTACAAAGATACATATGTATGTAAAGTCCGGGCGGAGCACATCAGGCCCCACATGCCCCACATGCTCCGGACCTGTTGGCGGATTCTCCTGGTTCTTTGTAGCATCAATGATATTTACCGGTTCATGTCACAGTTTGTTACTTACATTGACCGTTCACATCGCTGATAAAATAACACCAAGTCACTAAAATGCTGGCCACGCTGTGCAATCAACACCACAAACACAGCCATGGCAGTTCCAGTTGACAGCGTCCTTTGTCTAGACCCTACCCTAAGCCTCCCTCGAATTCTCTGTCTCCATGGCGGAGGTACCAACTCACAGATATTTCGTGCCCAATGTCGTATCATCAGGCGGCATCTAGAGAGCTCGTTCCGTCTCGTCTTCCCTGATGCGCCTTATTTTAGCAAGCCCGGTCCGGACGTGACATCCGTCTATGAAGCATGGGGTCCGTTCCGCAGCTGGATGAGACCCCAACCGGATGCCGATGGTAACTCATTTTCTACCCCCTGTCATTGCATCAACGATGTGGATGATCCGTGCGATTGATGGATCTCTTGCAGACGCCATGGAGGCTGACGACCAACGAGGTGCGACGGGACAATGGGTCGGCCTACTCGGCTTCAGCCAAGGCGCAAAGATGGCCGCAAGCCTGCTATTTAGGGAACAGTACCGCATGGAGCGCCAAGGCTGGGTGCGAACGTACCAGGAACAGCTCGCAGCTGCCTTGGGTCAACGTTCCATGTTTCGCTTTGCCGTCCTGCTAGCGGGTAGAGGGCCGCTTGTCACGTTGGATGAGGATTTTACTGCTTTCTATGGCCCAGAAAAAGATATATGGGAACCCATTTTGCAACTACCTACTGTTCATGTCCACGGAACGCAAGATGATGGGCTGGCCATGCATAGAGACTTCCGAAATCGCTGTTGTACGGAGGAGAGCACGACGTTGGTGGAGTGGAACGGCAACCACCGTGTTCCTATTAAAGCTGTACATGTTTCTGCAGTAATTTCTGCGCTGATGAAGGCATACCAGCAGTCGCAGACGTTATGACCGCAAAATAGTAAAGACCATAGAAATAAGAATGTTCTGCCACAGAAATGAAGAATGGAGAATGTTTGCTTATATAATATGATTCAGCACCAGGAATAGATATAGAAAGCCGTGGCCATGCCCTTTTTCTTGTACAAGAGAACAACCTTCGTGTTCTGTTTGCTTTGACTCTGCGTCCATGCACATTAAACTTGAGAGGGACCGACCAACTCGTTGATGACTTGGGATGAATTGACACTGAATACACCTATCTCTCATACTTTAACTGATAAAGCCCCCTCTCTGCGTGGAGAATTTTCTCCCTCAGCTTAGTAGGCAGTAGCCACGAGAGAACGCTGGCTCTACCAGCCTCTCCGCCGCGCCAAATCTGCCCGCGGCGTCCTCGCAACGTGTCCTTGACAAGATTGCGCGCAGTGACATCGACGGGTTCACTGAAGGGTGCTTGCATTTCGCCCCGCGATTGCTTCTTAATGATTTGCTCGATGGGCTTGTAGTACGAGTCTGGAGGCAGGGAGACCTCGTGACCGTTGTAGAGCTGCGTGCCTATCGCGCCGACCATGGCAGTTACAACTCGGACTCCCAATGGTGCTAGTTCAATTTTCAGCGTTTCAGAGATGAAGGTCGCTGCGGCTTTCGAACTATTGTACAATCCTGCGTATAGCATCAATGAGTCAGCAAGCACTTTGTCAATGCAGCCGTGAAGAACGAAGTGACGAACCTTGCCACGCAAGCGGCACCGCGCCGGCAATCGACGAAATATTCAGGATGACACCCTTGGATTCAATGAGCAGAGGCGCAAAGGCCTGGCTCACACCCAAAAGTCCCCAAACATTTACATCGTAGGCCGCCTTGCCCTCCTCAATTGACGCATGAACCAGTGGCCCGAATACGGCTGCGCCGGCGTTATTCACCAGGACATCGAGCTGTCCGCCTGTCGTTTTGCGTACCAGGGCTAGACAGGACGATATCGAGTCGGCCGAGGTCACGTCAAGGCCAAGGACCTTGATATCTCTCTCTTCTGAGAGGGCGCCAGCCTTGCCAACGTCCCGCACGGTTGCCAGTACGTAGAAGCCTTGATCACGAAAGGCTTTAGCGAGGGCGAAGCCTAAGCCTCCGGTGCTGCATCCAGTCACGAGGACGCGCATTTTCCGAACCGTCATATTTGATGCTGGTCTTTGGCACAGGAAGGATGTTGTCGACACTGTTGGTGCGAGGCACGCTACAGAACGACAGAAAGGTATTTGGCTGGAGCATATCAAAACCAGAAGCTACGAATAAATGCCTGGTCGTCCTAAACAGCATGGTACGCCGGAGTTTTGTTGTTAAAAGCAAGCCTCGACGTGGGGGCCGGAGGAGTTTCAAAACTCCACGAAACTAGACTCCTAAGAGGACCTAGTAACTCCCAGGTCTAGCGTAGATAGACCTCAGGTTTAGGTAAAGTAATAACAGGATCTTAAGATAAAATTAAAATGTATATAAAGTTCTTTTATAATAATTGTAATATTATAAAGCGTATAATAATAAATGTTACGTGTAATTTAAGTCAAAGTGAAGTCTCTTATAGGACTTGAAATTTGCTTGTATTAGATCTAAAATTTACTATATACCCGGCTCCTAAAACTAATAAATAAGGGGCCTTGGTTGGTCTAACCCATCCTCATTCGGGTACTGCATTTAAACCAACAATTTCAGAAATTTACAGGGCAGAAGTGCTTACAGAACCATTAGCGCCATATCAAGATTGATACTTGGTTAAGGCTGAGACCCAGTGACTAAGAGAGCGAAATGATGACGAGGGTAGCTCAATCAAACGGTGCACAAGCTCAACGGAGCCAAAATCAGAACAATGACAAGACTACCACCGATTTGTCTCTTAATATTGCAGTAATCGGAGCTGGCATTATCGGGGTCATGACGGCTCTTGGACTGCTACACGCAGGCCATAAGGTGACTGTATTCGAAAAGGCTGACGACTACGCCGATGTGGGCGCTGCCATGGCATTCACTGGCGTGGCGCGAGAGTGTATGCAAAGACTGAATCCCGCCATTCTCGAAGCTTTGCAACGTGTCGGAGAGACGAACCGTCACCGGATGAATCGCTACTGGGACGGCTTCAGTCCGGCTAGCAGTGAGGCGGCGCGGTCGGAAGAGTCGTTGCTCTTTCAGCAATCGGCTCGTGAATTGGACTATACGGGGTGTCTTCGTTCGGTGTATCTCCGTGAGATGGCCAAGTCGTTACCAGATTGAATCGTAAAGTTTGGCAAGTCCCTCGACAGCTATTCTGAGGATGTTGCAGGTGTTGAGCTTCGGTTCGCCGACGGCAGCACCGTGCAAGCAGACGCAGGTTCGTCCAGTCACCCTAAACATAAACGACGGGGAAGCATGGTTGATTAACGCTGGGAATTTCCGTCTTTACGCAGCCGTCGCCTGCGATGGAATTCACTCCAAAGCGCGGCGACTCTTGCTGGGAGAAGACAATCCAGCGTCACGCCCAAGCTTCACCCACAAAGTCGCCTACCGAGCCATCATCCCCATGGCCGATGGCATCGCGGCTCTCGGCGAAGATAAAGCCAACAATCAATGCGCACACATGGGTCCGGATGCCCATCTGCTTTCATTCCCCGTACGTGGTAGACTGGTGGCACAGCTACAACTGCGCACGACTGAGCAAACAATTGACACTTGACATGAATCACACAGGTAGCCCAATGGACTCTCTCAAATGTATTCTTATTCTTGCATGACCCTAAGCCGTGGCCGAACCCGCACAAGACAACAATGGAAGTCGACAAGTCTGAAATCGTCCCGGTCCTGAACAAATGGGGCCCCGATGTTCGCCAACTGCTCCAAAAGTTACCTGACCGAGTGTTTGCCTGGGCCATTTTCGACACGGCTGACCACCCTGCCGACACCTACGCCCGAGGACGTGTCTGTCTGGCCGGCGATGCCGCCCATGCCAGCAGCCCGTTCCACGGTGCCGGTGCGTGCATGGGAGTAGAGGATGCCCTGGTTCTGGTCTCGGCTCTGGACACTACCTTGTGTTCCATGAGCAATGGCGCCAGCAAGAGCAAGGCAGAGGCCATATCCGCAGCATTTCAAGGGTATAGCGCAGTCCGCCTCAAGCGCTCCCAGTGGCTGGTTCGCAGCTCCCGTGACATGGGCGACATTTATGAGTGGAGATATCCGGCAACGGGAAACGACGCTGTCAAGATCAAGGACGAGATTGAGAGCCGGTCGAGGATTCTCTGGGATTTTGATGTGGGAGACATGGTGGCCAAGGTGCGGGCAGAGTGCCAACAGGGGATGAAACTGAATACGACGTAACTGCCGGCTGATACGACACTTGGCCTGTTGATGACAGGCCTGCAAGCAAGTAAATCAAGGAAAATTGATGCGAGTGCTACAACCTATTGATACAGACTACACTCATTCATTATCCTGCTAGTGTTTCCTGCCATCATTTTTAGGAGAGGGGTTAAACATCGTCTTCGATATAATCAGAAATTGCCATGATAGCTTCTAGTTTATTATATCTGATCAATTTTTGTGTCTCAAACTTTGAAATACTAGTGCCCATCCTGTTGGACATGATCCGCACTTTCATTGACTTGTGAAATCGTCAGCTCAGTCCAAATCCACTGATTCGCCGCCCAAGCCTACCCCTGGCATGGTCCCGTCCCGGCCATAACGAGAAGTCGGACTTTCTTTTGTGTCTGGACCCTTGTTTATAACCCCGGAACCGTCGACGCTACATGTATTGTCACTCCGGTGACATAGATTATGCAGCTAACTCCGTCTGCATCTAGATTGTCTAAGCATCTTGCAGAGTACAGTAGAGTAAGCCGAGGTTAGCTGTCCGCATTACATTTGTCCTGCTTGCCGCGCCGGCCTCTGCCGACTGAATAGCCCGAGTGTTGCTCAGTCTCAACGTACCAAGAGTACTGTGTCGACAAGCGTCTCAATAGATTTAAAACTAAGCATTTTCTGACCAACGCCTTACTACAGCCCTCCTCATCGAGACCATTCCCCTACTTGACACTTCAGCCTTACCAATATGGGCGGTATGGCTTACCTAAAGCCGCAGGAGGCAACGATGCTCCTATTTGGCCCCCAGGCCTTTTCGTCTAGCAAGCTATTAGAAAAGATCAGGAATACTCTCTCCAGCGATTCTTCAGAGAAGCAATGGATTCTCGATACGGTGGCAGAGTTACCGCAGCATTGGAGCTCACTGATAGAAAGGATACCAAGAATAAACGGCGTGGTCCCGGGCGAGAAACACCTTGCAGACTTGGCTTCCTGGCTTCAACAAGGCCCGCTCGACGAGTATAAGCTGGAAAGGCTGCCTAATTTAGTACTCACACCCCTCGTTATTCTCGCTCAGCTCACTGCGTACTGGCGTTACCTTGAAATCTTCAAGCCAGAAAAGGCAACATCTGGAGCAGAGAACGATCTACAGGCAAACCTAGTATCTAAGCGGAACAGTCGGGATGGTAGCCCGCTGCAGACGATTGGGTTTTGCACTGGTCTTCTCAGCGCATTCGCTGTGGCGAGCGCAAAGGATCAAGCTGACCTCGAGAAGTATGGCGCCGTTGCCGTGCGACTGGCCATGCTTGTCGGTGGCCTTGTTGACGCCCAGGAAGCTTGGAACGTGGAATTTGGACAGGGTCCGTCCAAATCATACGCCACAGCCTGGCACAACGCTCAGGAGCGTCAAGAGTTGAACCGAATTACCGATAGCTTGTTTCCCCAGGCTTATATCTCGGTGCTCTACGACGAGTCGCGAGCCACAGTCACAATAACGCAGCAGGCTGTGCCTGCTTTCCTGCAAGCAACCAAGGACTCTGGCATCACCGTGGCAGAGGTCGGCCTCCGAGGCCGCTTCCACAGTCCCAGCAAGGACTTCCTCACACTGACGGACACGCTCGTCGAGCTGTGTAATAGCACGACCCTTCTCCGTTTCCCAAGCTCTTCAGAGCTGGCGCTGCCGACTTACACCAACGACGTCGTGGATGGCAGGCCAGTTGGAAGCACCACCGACGTTAAAGGTCTTACATTGACCGAGATCGCGCTGCGTGCCATCCTTGTAAAGCGGTGCAATTGGTACTCAACTCTTGCCGCTGTGCAAGCAAACCTCAGAAATGACGTCGCCTTCCTCTCTTTTGGCCCAGACCGCTGCGTTCCGCCCACCCTGGCCCGCCAGCTGGGTTCCAGACTCGTGGAGTTTTACGACTTGGACTTGGATGGGGAAGTGCCCCAGCACCTGTCAAGTGTTTTGGATCCAGATGCGCATTTGTTGCATCAGCAGCAGTCGCAGTCGCAGCCTCAGCCTCAGACTCAGCCCAGGGATGAGAGTGACAATGCCATCGCTGTCGTCGGCATGTCTATCAAGGTGGCCGGTGCCGACGATCTAGATGAGTTCTCGCAGATGCTTCGAACTGGCAAGTCGCAACATGAGGAAATCACCTCGGAGCGCCTTATGATGGATACCTTGTTTCGAGAAGGCGACAAGGATCCGAAACGCAAATGGTACGGGAACTTCATCCGCGATGTCGACGCCTTCGACCACAAATTCTTCAAGCGCGGCCCTCGCGAGGCCTTGACCATGGACCCTCAGCAGAGGCTCTTCCTGCAGGCTTCGTATCAAGCTGTCGAGCAGTCTGGCTATTTCGCAGAGACAACCTCCAGCTCTCCGGTGCGGGACAAGAACCATGTCGGGGTGTACCTTGGTGCGTGTGCAGGCGACTACGAGCATCACGCCGCCGGACACACTGCCAATGCTTTTACCGCAACGGGTAATCTCAAAAGTTTTATCCCAGGCAAAGTGTCGCACTATTTCGGCTGGACTGGGCCATCTATGACTTTTGACACGGCTTGCTCTGCCTCTGCAGTTGCCATTCACACGGCGTGCCGCAACCTCTTGTCAGGCGAGTGCACAGCGGCGCTCGCGGGTGGCGTTTCCACCATCACGAATTTCCTGTGGCATCAGAATCTTGCGGGAGCGAGTTTCCTAAGCCCTACTGGACAGTGCAAGGCCTTTGATGATGCAGCTGATGGGTATTGTCGAGCTGAGGCTATTGCCTGTGTTTTCCTCAAGAAGGCTTCTGACGCTCTTGCCGACGGCAATACTACCCTGGGCTATATTCCGTCGACTGCTGTTTATCAGAACCAGAACTGCACTCCGTTATTTGTGCCCAACTCTCTATCACTATCTCAGCTGTTTACCGACGTAATCAAGAAGGCGCATATTACTCCTTATGATGTCTCTGTAGTTGAGGCCCATGGCACCGGAACTCCCGTGGGAGACCCGGCTGAGTACGAAAGTGTTCTCCAAGCACTGGCTGGGCCTACTCGATCTAAACCACTAGTTCTAGGCTCCGTCAAGGGACACGTCGGTCACAGTGAAGGAGCATCTGGCGTGGTGTCTCTTATCAAGATTATTATGATGATGCAGGAAGGATATATCCCTCCGCAGGCCAGTTTCACCAAGATGAGCCACTACATTAAGACGTCGCCGACAGACATGATGGAGGTTTCGACTTCTCTCCGACCATGGAATGAGGAGCGCAAGATAGCTCTGATCAACAACTACGGGGCATCTGGATCTAACGCGTCCATGATTGTCTCTCAGTCTCATTACAACAGCAGCGGTCAAGCATCTTCCTTTATTCGGGGCAGCGGCGTCAATAATGCCCCGTTCCCTTTCTGGATCACGGGTTTCGACGCGCGCAGCATCACCGCGTACACCGCCAAACTTCTGGCTTTTCTGAAGGCCAGAGAAAAGACCAGTGTTTCTCTAGCTGACGTCTCATTCAGCGTTAATCGACAGTCCAACCGTACTTTGCAGTATGGCATGATGTTTTCTTGCCACTCCATGTCCGAGCTTGAAGAGAAGCTTAGTATGCCGGACAAATCGGTTGCTCCTGTACAAGCTGTGCGCCCGGTAGTCTTGTGCTTTGGAGGCCAAGTGTCAACCTTTGTTGGTCTCGATCAGAATATTTACCGCTCAATATCTGTATTGCGCCATCATCTGGATCAATGCGATGCCATAATGCGGTCACTTGGCCTCAGCTCCATCTTGCCTGATATTTTCTCACGGTCGTCCATCACGGATCCTGTAAAGCTGCAGTCTATGCTCTTTGCCTTACAATACTCCTGCGCCAAGTCCTGGATGGATAGCGGCCTTGAGGGAAAGATTGTCTCTGTTGTCGGGCACAGCTTCGGTGAGATTACTGCATTATGTGTGTCTGGTGTATTGAGCCTCCTCGACGCAGCCAAGCTTGTCGTCAGCAGGGCCAAACCAATTCGTGACGATTGGGGGCCCGATCCCGGTGCCATGATTGCTGTTGAGGCTGATGAGGAAACCGTTTATAAGCTCTTGGCGGAAGCAAACCGACGATATGAGGGTGAGTATCCTGCGAGCATCGCTTGCTACAATGGTCCGCGAAGCTTCACCCTGGCTGGATCTACCAGGGCCATTGATGCGGTCGCTGAGACAATTCCACAACTCGGATCTATTAAAAGCAAGCGGCTTAACGTTACTAATGCTTTCCACTCCACTCTTGTCGGACCTCTTATGAGTCGCCTGGAGGAGGTGGGTAGAAACATAACCTTTGGCGACCCTGTTATCCCTCTTGAACGTGCCACAGAGCACAGACCGGAGGCTGGTTCCAGGATAGCATCGACTTTTGCAAGGGACCACATGAGACAGCCTGTCTATTTTAATCATGCTGTGCGCCGCATAGCCGAGGACCACCCTTCAGCTACCTGGATCGAAGCTGGATCAGCCTCCACTATCACACATGGCGAGTAGAGCCTTGGCTGGTATGGTCAAGCCTGATGCCCATCATTTCCAGGCTTTAAGTCTCACAAGGGTTAGGGTTAGGGTTAGGGTTAGGGTTAGGGTTAGGGTTAGG